>NW_023336409.1:600000-853007 GCF_012971845.1 Lasiodiplodia theobromae | reverse complement strand
TAATCGGCGGACTACGACCACACTTCGTAAGTCCCCCTCGTCCCCCCTCCCCCCCCCCCCCCCCCCCCCCCCCCCCCCCCCCCCCCCCCCCCCAGTTAGAGCACTGATCTTATTGTTTGTCTAAATTTGATATCAATAGCTGTCTTTATGGATATATTTGTCCAGCTAAGGGATTTGCTGCTCACGGCGTTTCATAACTACGTACCAGCTCCGCTGATCAGACTCTGGAATCATTCCTCTCAGCTGCACACTTCGACAGACAACCGCTCGCTCCTATACAAGACCGCAAACGTAACAGGAAGGCGCGAAATCCGGCTGCTGCAAGTCGAGCCTGGTGTTGAAGAGGAAGAGATTCGGATCGACCTATTTACAGCCAGCCTTGCTGATCACCCTACGTACGAAGCTATATCGTACACTTGGGCAACTCCGCAGGGGGATATGAGTTTATCTGAATCCATCACATGCCGTTGTAATGGTCTCGATCTGGAAATTCGAGTTACTGTCAACTGCAAGGAAGCCTTGCGCCACATCAGGTACCTCGATCGACCGCGAACGATCTGGATTGATACGGTATGCATCAATCAAGAAGACGTTGAGGAACGGAACACCCAAGTAGCATTGATGTCACAAATCTATAGCCTCGCGTCTGGTGTTATTGTATTCCTTGGAGAAGGCACAAATAACAGCGATATGTGCTTGGACTTCCTGAGGACTTGCGCAGAGGATGAATTTGCTGCCCAAAACCGATGTGTTACTTCGACGCTAAGGATGGCACTACGCGAGCTGCTCTCGAGAGCTTGGTTCCGACGAGTTTGGGTGTTGCAGGAAGTGGCACTCGCTCGACGAGTAACCGTAATTTGTGGAACGAAAACGATCCCGTACAAGTATCTGACCTCGAAAAGGCTGAGTAGCCTAGGATTCGACCCGCACAGGGACGACGGATTAATTCCCCCAGTTTTGAAGCTTTCGAGGTTCGGCACTTTGCCGGTTGACCTCTTTCACTCACTGCTCCACATGGCTCGATCGTGCCACTCAACCGACAATCGAGACAAGATATTTGCACTTTTCGGAATGCTCGACATCACCTCGAGACATGATCTGAGAGCCGACTACACGGCTCCCGTACAAAGAGTGTATACAGAAATTGCGGTCTACTTTATCCGCCGCTACAACACCCTCGACATACTATCATTTGTCGAGCATCCCTCGAACATCGACGGCCTCCCCTCGTGGGTCCCTGACTGGAGCAAGCCCCCGCGGCTACCACCGCTGGGCCGCACTCGCGCCCTTCCCAGGGTGAACCACCACGTTCCAGCCATCTCAGACCTCCCTCCTCCGCAGACCAAATGGGACTTATCCAGGCTCGCCGTCAAGGGTCGAGTGGTCGATATTGTGCGTGTAGTGTCGCCAACCCACGCCCTTAAGCCATCCAGCACTGTCTGGGAGGACGAGCGTCTCGGGTCTCACACCGACATTGCTACATTATGGCGCCTCTTCAAATGGGATGCATTCGCCCGCCTCGAGTATCCCGTTCCCTACAATATCGCAGTTGACACCGCCCACTGGGTCCCCCTTCAGCTCGTGCACTACCCCTTCGGCACCGAGGTGCGCGGCGTCGGCTCGCTCTACCACGGCTTCGCATTGGACGCTCAGCTCTGCACTCGCGAGATCCGCAACCTACTGCGCAAGGCCGAAGCTATTGGCCGTGGGCGCGCTTTCCTGTGGGGAGCTGCGTCTATAGGCTTGGGCCCGCGGGAGACGCAGGCAAATGACTTGATTGTCTTGCTGGAGGGCAGCCTGCGGCCGGTCGTGCTACGCAGGCAGCAGACCGGCCTCGCGCTGGTGGGAGAGTGCTACTATGAGCCGACTGCGCAGACAAAGATGCTGCGCCACCAGTGCTGCTGGCATGTGGTTGGGGGGCGGAGGAGGTGCCATAGGTGCGAGGTGTTGGCGTACCAAGCGCGAACACCAGTGCAAGAGATGATTCTGGTGTGAAGACCTTGTCCAAAACGCTATGCTGTCATATATCCTGTAGTGGATCACCAGGCAAGCCAGCGTGGTGACCAACTCTTTCTGCAGAGTTGTAAGCTGACGAGGGGGTAGCTTGAGAATGTGACATTCATTCTATGGCCTGTGTCCCGAGGTGCCGACAGATTTTCTTAGCAGTGGCAGATAGGGTGTAGCGCAATTCAAACTAGGCACCCAGGTGGATGAAAGGTGCCCAGACATGTGGACTTCGAGGGTTTCCTTTCCGGACTTCAAGCACAGCAGCATGTACAGCCTCTGCTACAAGTCTGCTCTGGACACGTGTAGCGCCATAAAGACACAGGGACTCGTAGAAGCCTCGAGCAACTTCAACGCAAGCGTCGTCATTTGCCGGCTTTAAAGACCCAATTACGTGAGAAAAGCCTGCAACTTGGAATGCGCTTGCAAGATGAATACTCTCGTCAGAGAGCCTCTCAGCTGTGGTCTCTGCACTTGAGCAGGCAGACAGATATGCAATCCACGCGTGTGACTGCGAGATCACATTCCAGATGCTTGATACGGTCAGCTGGTCGAGTTTTGGCCCTGCTGGAGTCTGCTTCTGCAGAACCAAATGGCTGCCAGAGGGGTCTAAAGCATCAGCGTGACCGTGGCAAGCAAAGTGCACAATGCCAGCAGTCCCGAGCCCTTCCAACACTTGCTCTGCTGTGGGGTATTCGAGAGAATTGACCTCGAAGACTCCTTCAGCCACTTGTTGAATAGTCTCTCTCTCCCGTACCACTCCGGGTAGTGGATCGTAGGGTGCCGGTGTTGTTGGCATGGAAACTACCAGCAATGAATCCTTTCGGTGTTCAAATTTCGCCATTTGGTGCTCTCGTGCCCGGGCGTGATTTAGGGCTTTGATCGTGGGAGTATAGGAAGAAATGACGTGGTCCATGCAGTTCGTAAGGGAATCATTGTTGGAAAGTCCTGCAGCATGGAAGGGGAAGCCAGCAGCAACTCCAGTTCCAATCCACCAGACTCTGGGCATCTGATCATTGAACTCTTTCGAAGACAGATATCCCAGATGGTCCAGGATAGGCTCAACGCAGGTTTCCCACAGCCAAGGAAACATCTCTATATCTGCCTTTCGCTTCACACGAACATTTCGGCCCTGATCTGTCTCGCCCAAGCTTCTGTACCGCCCAAGCTTTGCGCGAATGGAAGAAGGGACCCGAGAAGCCATCTTCGGCAGCGGTAATTGGCTTATTCCGGAGGGTGAAATAATTATGGCATCAGAACCGATATCTGTAACATTCACCACGACGACTGGCCCTTCCTGACCACAGTTGACCAAGTCCTCCAGAGCAAGGGGCTTGAGGAAATTTTCAAAGTTTTCCTCCTTACGTATTCGAGCCTCGCAGTCCCGCAAGCGTTGGGCCGCTTCTTTCCGTTCTCTCCACATCCGCTCTCGGATGGCGTCATTCTGCTCCTCGATGTTTCGGAAGGCGTGGAAACGAGCCGCCTCGTACTCGTCCGCCAGCCCAGGATGGCAGCGGCGCAACTCCGATAAGTCGCTCCGGCTGTCGACAAGATTTCCGAGCAATATGCCACGGCCGTACTCCACATGCTGCAGAGCGCTGCCAACATCCCCGAGCTGAAGGGCAATGGCACAGGCGTCGGCTGCAAGACCTGATGTCTGCTCCAGAGCATATTGCTGGTCCGTCAAGCTCAAATGGCGGCTGCATATGTGCGGGAGAAGCTCGACAGCAGCGTTTGCGCATTGACTTGCTTCCTCCCAGTTGCGTTGCTTGTGGAGAATGCGAATCGCTTCGCGGAAACTGTATACACGGCGCAGGGGGATCGAGCTCGTGATTTTTCCAGCTTCCAGAAAGCACTGTAGAGCCGAGTCCTGATCACCGTCATCTCCTGTCTCTCGATGCCGATGCAAGAGCCGGTTTCCGAGGTTGTTTAGCATCCTCGTTCGGTCTGGATGCTCAGGAGGAAGGCTATCAACCGCTTCCTTAGCACAGATAATGGCCTTATTAAGATGGGCTGTGAAGTTGCTTTCGTCGTAGAGCTGCGCTAGATGGTTGCCGAGATTGTTGATAAGCCGTGCGCGAATCGGGTGGTCTAGTGGCAAGATTTGGAGTGCCTCCTCCCCCAATGACACTGCTCTCTCGAGATCTGATCGATTCCTAGCCAGATGATGTCTTACTGCGAGCCTGTTTGCGAGATTCGTGAGATAACAGGCTTTTGAAGGTCCGTGGATGGTGGTATCAACTGCCATCTGTATACTCGAAACGGCTCCATCGAGATCCTCTCGGTCTCCAGCACGGCTGAAGCGCTCCCCCAGACGGTTTCCAAGATTATTCAGCATCCCTGGCCGGTCAAAGTAGTGTTCAGGGACAACATCAATGGCCTCTCTTATCTTGCCGATGGACCTGACCAGATCTTCCATGTCTCCTGTCCATTGGTACCGGCATGAGAGCATGGCTGCAAGGTTACTGAGTAGAGCAGCGCGAACTGTGTATTCATGACAGGCATGCGAAGAGTCCAATGCTTCTTCCGATCTTGCAATGGCTGACTCAAGATCATCAATGTTGCCCGTGCGTTGAAAACGCAAGAAAAGGCTCCCGGCGAGGCTGCTTAGGAACGCTGCGCGGCTAGACTCTGCATGGTTTGCAGCCTCGACTGCCTTACTGCCGTAAAAGATGGCCTCGTCCAAGTCGCAGAGTTCCCCCGTTCTCTCGTATCGATCAGTAAGCATTGTGGCCAGATTGGCGCAGCGTCCGAGAAGATTGGAGCATTCGCCGGACTGGAATGCTTGCCTCGCTTTGTAAACTGCTTCATCTAGGTCCTCTATTCTCCCCGTGTGCTGGAAGTTCTCAGAAAGAGCTACTTGAAGGTTGCTCAGCAAGTTCGGCTGATTATCGGCATCTTGGGCTGGCATTGCAGTGGCTTCGGACAGCAATGCAATGGCCGATTCGAGGTCATCTTTGCTACTTGTCAGCCTGTATCGCCGTACTAGTTTCGTTGCGAGATTATTGAGAATCTGATGGCGATCGTCGTTGTCTGGCGATGTTGCTTGTAAAGCTCGCTGTGTGAAGAATATGGCCTCGTGGAGATCTTCCACGCTTCCCGCGCGTTCATGCCGTTCACCCAGAACGGACCCGACATTGCAGAGGAACCTGGCATTGTTCGGAGCCTCCGAGATGGCATCCCTTAAGATCGTTATCGCTGCATCCAGGTCCCCTGCGTCTGAGGTTTGCTGGTACTTGTCACGCAGTGACATCCCAAGATCATTGAGGATTTCTCCTCGTAGACTGTCGTGGCTCCTTGTAACTTCCAAAGCCGACGTCAGAAACACTATACTCTGGTTTGGATTGTCCAGGAAAGAGCATCTCTCCAGTAGCACCGCTCTGAAAGTATCCAAACAGGCGACCCTGTACGGATGGCTTTCCGGAGCAGTACGGACCGCCTCTCCCGCGGCTGAGACTGCTGCGTCAAGATCGGCAAGCTCGCCGTTCATCGCGTAGAGTTGCACGAAAAATCCGGCTAGATGTTTCAGAATCATCGCTCGATCATCGTCCTCCATGGGTTCGTTGGCGAGGATCTGTTTGGCTATGAAGATTTCTTGTTCAATATCTTCAGCGTTTTGGTCACTGTCTGGCCCGCCTTGTGTGTTTTCCGCGATAGTGTCACCGGTCGCCATGATCCAGGGAGGCTGTTCTCTCGCTTGTGATTCAATCAAAGGCCTCGATGGGGCTCGCACAGTAGGAGTGGCCAAAAGACTGAATCTATTACAACCAGCAGAGTGCCAGAGATGCGAGGCCAGATCGTCTGCACTCAATAATAGGGACGAGAGAAAGAAGGAGATGCGTTTAGGCGTAGTCGAGACAGTAGATCAAGTCCGCAGGGGAATTTTTCTTCAAAGCATAGTAAAACCAAATTTGAAACAGCCCAAAATATCAGAGAGAAGTTTAGACAGAAGAAGGAATACCGTCCACTCACCCTGCCTGACGTCAGGGGTCGGAAACACGTACCGTGATTCCGACAGCATGTGAAAGACCCACATTGAATGATAACCAAACTGTACCGGCACGGTCGGAAGTCCTTGTTGGCTTGATCATACTGGTGGATTCGGTCCTATCAGTGTACGGAGCTGAATTTCCCCGCAGCCACGCCACGTGTCGCTCAGACCAACAGAGCAGTGTGGAGACAACGACGGGATTGCGGGAATAGCGGATCTTTTTTGACAAACTTGATTTCGGTGCGGGCAGGATTCTCGATAAGCACGAAACCTGCTGTGCAGGCAGAGTGTCGTCCCGCGGCGACATTCGCCTTGTTTGTCAACGTCCTGCAATAGCTTCCCTCTTCGAGAGATCCCAGTTCACGCCACACCTATCAAACTACTTTGTGTCCGTTCCTCGGATAGCTTTATTTTGCTTTATTTCCGAACTCAAATTAAGCTGCAAAGTGAGAGCATACTCATCGATTCAGCACCCTGAAAATGGAGACCGACCGACCGGTCTCCGGCAAATTGGACACCACATCGATTAACCAAAGAAGAGCGCTGGTCATCGGGATAGATAAGTACGAAAATAGCAAGAATCTCCACGGGTGCGTCCCAGATGCGATCAATGTTCAGCATGTTCTCCAGACGGCTCTGAATGTTCCCGCCGCAAACATTTGTACCCTCCTGAGCCCGATATCTACTGAGACTTCCTTACCTCCTTACACACTTCCAACAAGAGCGACAGTCTTGCAGTCGATCCAGGATATTACTGAAAAAAGTCGAGCCAACGATTTCGTGTACATACATTTTTCCGGGCATGGGATCCAGGCTCCAACCGTGTACAAAAAAACCACCGACAAGGACGAATCGCTCCTCTTCCCGGATGGCACCATCATTCGGGACATCGAGCTCGGCGTCCTACTTGATAGGCTGGCAGACAAGGGTGTGACCGTGCTGGTTGTCCTGGATTGTTGTCATTCGGGCGGCGCCACAAGGGGTACAAAGCCCGATGGTTGGAGCGCCAGACAGGTACCCTACGAATTCCAACCAGGGGACTTGGAGCCCGTTGAATGGATCGGAAAGGAGCTATTCACTTCCACCGCGAGCACACTGCCGCCGCTGAAGAGCGAACACTGGTTTTGGAAGGGCAGGAAGTACAATCTTCTAGCTGCTTGCCAGCCGCATGAGTTGGCTCAGGAATTCCCAATCGAGGAAGGTATCTCTGGTTTGCTGACTTATTCTCTTCTGCACTTCTTGAAGGGACTGGAGCCTACTGATCTGGCGACCACGGCTTATCGAAGGCTCTTGGCAGCTGTAAGACGCACCTGCCAATCGGAGACGAATGACCAGTTCCCAATCCTGTTTGGAGATGACAGCAAGTCAATATTTGGTCTTACCTCTACCTCAATTAGCGAGAGTAGTGAGGCGTTGGCGCATGTGCAGCTGGCAAATCGTGGCGTGCTGACGCTTGACCGTGGAGAGCTCGACGGAATTGTTCTTGGAGATCATTATCAAATTCTGAACAATAGTGGGAGAGACACAGGGATTGTAGTGCAAATCACCAAGGTCGAGCCGCTGCGCGCTTATGCAGGAAAGACTGTTTCTGGCTCCATTCGTGCAGCACGCATCGGTTGGATTGCTCGGTTTGCAGGACGGACGCAAGTCACTCGAGTTATGGTGCACAATCCCGAAAACGAGCTTCAATACGGCGGCCAAGATGCTTTGGAACGGCTTCAGAATGAGTGGAGGCAGTGTTTCGACAACTCGCAGCCTTGGGAATTCCACTTCGGCGACACTCCAACCAACGCAAACTTCAACATCCGTCTCAACTCAATCTCCGTTTTCGAGATCTACAACGCGAACAACTTCATCATTCCGAACATTCCGCCGGTCTCTGTCGACTCCAGACACATGACGAAGATGCTGTGCCAGATCCTCATCCATCTGCAAAGATATCTCTCGTTTGACAAACTGCCTCGCCCGGCGCTCCAGCTCACTCCCACGCATCGGTTCACTATTGAACGCCAGCACGAGTCCAATGAAACTACGTACACACTACGATACATAAACCGAGCTCCGTACAAAGTCTACATCACCATCTTCGAGCTCACCCCGGACTGGGGCATCGAGCAAATCGTACCCGGCCCGGGCGAGGCAGGCTACTGTGTCGAGGCTAACAGCGAGATCGAGCCGATCAGCATGATGGTGTACATACCGGAGGAGCTCGAGGCGCGTGGCGTACGCCGTATAAGGGAGAAGTTCAAAATGCTGATTACCGTACGCCCACACGACTTCTCGCACTACAAACTCGAGTCGCTCGATCGGCACTTGGAGAGGGGAGCTAACTACAGGAACACACATATTCGGCGTGCGGAATGTGATGTTTGGGAGGAAGAGCTTGTTGAGCAGTTCGGCAGGGAAGAACTAGGCCCACAGTACTCCTACAGAGATGCGAACCTTTGATTTTGTTTAGCGTTTTTTTTTTGTTCGTGAATGCGTTATTTCTGAGTGTTCTCCCAGACTACGTGGTACAAATATAGACAATTTATTTCAGTTTTCAACATTCCAATTAACCCAAGACACCTAAAAGAGCTGAAATAAACGAAGATTCACTACTTCACACAAAGGCTCCTATCAGCCTAGAATATGAAAAATCTGCTCCTCGAGTAAGCCTTCCCTCAACATCTTGATGCCTTCGCCGTACATGATGCCGTGCAGGTAACACTCGCCCACGAGTCTCCAGGTCTCCGATGCACCATCCGATCTCAGAATGAATGGAACATTCGACCCAAACAGAATACAGATTACATCGTTCTCCTTTGCTGCGTCCGGTACAAGCCCATAAAATCGCCTGTAAGATCTAGCGAAACGCCTCCGTACTACCGCTTGCCGAACTTGTTCTACAAAGTATAGAACAGCTTTATCCTTGACTGAAAGGTCATCGGCAGGGTTTCTCATCGCTGTTTCCAAAGAAGGCTCTAACCCTATCTTTTGAAAGCTTTCCAAAACTTGATGAAAGGATTCTTCTATATCGCCACTCGGCACAAGCGAACTCAACTTTCCTGAACAATGCCACCAAAAGTTGTTTGCCGTCAACGTTTGAAGGTAAGATTCCAAAGCCGACTCGGACATAGGATAAAGACCTTGCTCCAGCGCTTGTAGCTCGGCCCATATTTCTATAATAGGATTATTCGAGCCATGGGCTCTCGTGATACAACGTGGCTTCGTGGATTTCGAAACATATGTGATTCTGTCGAAGAATACCCCTCGCACCTTCAACATCTTCTGGTCGTCTTGAACTTCGAAGCCTGCTGAGGTGGCCATGGAGCAGTCGAAACGTGGGTCAAAGCCGAAAATATCCGAGTGTAGTCTATGCCATTGTGGAATCCAAGACAAGTCGCTGACTGAACACGTCTTGGGATAGAAAACGGAAGACAGCACTCGTAAAGGACGCGGACCCTTCATCAATGAGCATGCAACCTCGTAATATACTTGCTTGACTGACTTTCGATAATCAGGCCGTACTAGCATATCCAAGCCATTGGGGTTTAATGCCGATGGATGGCCCAATAGCGCGAATACTTTGTCCCGAAGATCCGAAGCTTTGTGACTGCGGGTATGATGCAACACTTCCCAAAAGTCTTGTGGCTCTTCAAGTCTCCAGAACTCCTTCATTAAAGGATAGATTCTTCTCCTTTGCAGGTTATAGTCATTTTTTGCCCGAATTCTCTGAGTAGTGAGAAACGAGACTGCAAATACGACTTTCTGAAATGATATGCTCCAATCATTACAGAATAAACATGCACGCCAGGAAAGCCCGACCTCCTGCAAAACCCAAACTCGAGAGAACCACGGGTTCTTCACGAACAGTCTCAGTTCGAGGAACCCAGCGCCAAGCATATCTCTGGGGAGATCCGCTTGGACCTTGGCGAAAAAATTGCGTGATGGTGTCGGGTAGCCGGGGATGCGATCCACGGGTTCGAAAGCAGCGTGGATATTTTCCAGTGATGTTCGGAGCTGGATTGTTGCGGGATCTCTGATACAAATCAACACCTGATCTGCATTTGAGAAAACCTTTCCCATAAGTCTGACTTGGCGGGCACGCTCCGACAGGTCGTCTTGGTTGATGCACACTGCATCGATCCAGATACGCCGGACTTCGTCTCGCCTCCTTACTTGCTGCAGCGCAGACTCCGTACTCCGCGTAGTATGTAGCATGAAGCCATCCAGCTCAATGCTTCGTCTTTCGTAGTTCCCCCAGTGATACGAAATTGCTTCGTATTGAGGATTCGTGTCAAGACTGGCATCCACGAGGCGCCCACGTATAACATCAGAACCATCACCAGGATAGAGTTCGAGTAGCCGGAATGAGTTGGTTGGGAGGGGCGAGTAAAGGTAGTAATCCGGAAAGGGTAGTTGTTCCAGCCATGTGTTGCCAGGCCTATTCGTTGTCGAAGCCATCGTAGTGATCCTGAATTCGAGAAGTGAATTGAATGCCCATCCACCGAATCAAGTGATGAATGAGTTGTGAGTAGCAACCTTGCCATGTGGGAATGGTAACGATGCTAATCCGAGCACACGCGTTCTTTATAGTCGTGCCAAGACTGACATGGATCATGGTGTGTGTGGGGTTGTGTGGGGGGCTGCCTGATGCCATTGGCTAGTGGCGGTAGAACTAAACAAAATTTGTATTGCGGGCGCTTATAATAATCAACGCTAAAGTACACTTTCAGCATGTAAAGAGTCTGTTAACCCTTACAACAAGGCAGAACGGTATTCTCGACTATGACATTGAAGACTACCATCACCGGCCGACGCTCATACCTGACGAATAAAACCCCTAAACATATGGATTTGCGGGCACTAAAAATGATGGCTACATGCTGCTAAACAAAGCATCAATCATCTAAGTGGTGTTTGAAATAGCCGAAGTGGTTCTATAAAAAGAGGTGGATTCGGTAATTGCCCCTTCTATAAACATCATGCAATTAGGGTACCATCATTGACCAAGTAAAACGTAAAGGGTGGTATCGGGACGTTAGATAATGCCAATTGAATTTTTGTCAATAGCTAGTTTGCAGATCTTTACGGGACAAAGACTCTAGTATGTCTTTTAACGCGCTCGACTCACCGTGCCATGATGTTGAGAAGTTGACGAGCTCGATACCGTACGACTGAACTCTGCCTCGCCATAGCTCCGCGATCGTATATGGAAGCTTGCCTCTGACCTTCTTGATAATCCTCATCTTCTTATACTTCCTGCTGGTGTCGATTTTCAAGGGCCCGGAGTTCAGACGTGATGAGACGTCCAACTCCTGTTTCTTGTAGAATCATGGCATGCAGTTCCTTTTGCACGCCAAGACGAGAGGGGTGTGGGATTGATATGAGTGGGTCGATGAGCAGCTGCCTTGAATATTGAGTCCTATGAAACGGCAAGCACTGCACCCCTCCTCCGCCAATCATTGGTCTCCAAAGAGGTCCTAAAGTTGCTGTTCTGTGGCACAAGCGTCACAGAAGTCTTGCTGAGAAACATCATTCCACATGCTAGTGGCAAGAATGATGCGAAGGAAATTTTCACGGCCACAGAGGTCTTGTAGGGTAGCAGGTCTGTGAGGGATTCATGAGATGTGCTTCTGGTGGAGTTTGAGACTCTACCACTCTCATGCATGAGAAATTGTACGCAATCGACTTGCATCACAGATCCTATGTGGCTTACTGTTTCAGTAGAATGAGAGCGAAGAGGGTACAGTATACTTATGAGGGGAACTGGGCATTCCATTGAAGAGGTTCAAGCGAGGGATAGAGTCAATTACACCCCATTAATCGCCCCCTGCGCGACTTTTCCCCCGTGGGAATACTGGTCTGAGATTCTCTAGAAAGGCCTGTTCATCACAAGAACTTGCGTATGTGATCCAAGATTCTCAATACTCATCTATTTCGGTTCAGCCAATAACCCCTCAACATCACCCAATCCAGGTCGGCGAGGACCCTGATTTCCCAACAAACCATCGTAACATAGACTAGTAGATAGCTATAAATACACTACATAATCTCAGAGAACTCAGCTCTTCAGAGATTCGTTCTACCTGCCATTGCGCATTATCGGTGTTCCTTGCCACACTACTCTTACGCTCACCGAGATCATTTGATGAGCAAAGGAAGAATGACTACAAAGCCTCATGAGGCCTCCAGGCACCGTATTGCTGTTCTGGGAGTCACTGGAGCGGGCAAGACGACCTTCATCTCTCAAGCCACTGGAAGAGACGACCTCGAAATCGGGCACTCTCTCGCGTCATGTAAGCCAGCCTGTTCCGTGAAAAGGTATAACCTTAACCTCTCGTGGTAGGTACGAAGGACATCAAGCCCTACGAAATGTACCTAGATGGAGAACTAGTCCAGCTGATCGACACGCCGGGATTTGACGACACCTATCAAAGCGACGCAGACATCCTAGGGCTCCTGGCGCAATGGCTGTTCGCGAACTACCTAGAAGGCGTCCTGATAACCGGCGTCATCCTTCTGCATCCCGTCTCTGCTAATCGTATCTACGGAAGCGAGTGGTCGCGCTTGCGCCTTTTCGAGGATATCTGCGGCGCTGATGCATGGTCGAGAGCCGTCATTGCGACGACCATGTGGGATGAGATCAGTTCCTACGAGAGCGGATCCGTGAGAGTGCAGGAGCGTATGAGTTCGCCAGAGTGTTGGGGAGAAATGGTCGCGGGAGGCGCAAACGTGGTGCGCCATGACAATAACGGAACTTCAGCACACCGAATTGTTTCAATGCTATGTGGGGGGGAGTCCAAGCCTGTACCGCTATTGATACAGAAGGAGCTTGAAAGTAATGATGTTTCTTTGGCAGAAACGTCTGCTGGAAATCGCATACTCAGCGACCTCGAAGAGAGATGCAAGTGGTTGGAAGAGGAGCAAGACCGATTGCAGCGAGAACAAAAAGGCAAAGATCAAAAGATCACAGAGTTGAATAAGGAAAAGGAGTGCTTGGATTTGGAGCTAGAAAAATTCCAACAACAGAAGAAAAAGCTTGTAACCTCCAAAGTAAGTTCATCCCGGCAAATAGTGGCTCTGCGTTTGCTACTAATTTCCCTTAATATCATGTTTAACCATCACTAACTTTTTTAAAGGGACGGAAATGTGTAATACTGTGATGTATTCTACGGTACCTCTGAAAAACAAAGTTTTGTTTCTTGGTCAACGTTGTCCTTACCGCTAGCTGACGTTCTATTGAGTTCGCCCTTATCATTGTTTCTATTGTAGATCCAAACTTGTTTTACTATCTTGTGCAGTCACGTACTGCAAACAACGCCTCTCATCGCCCGAACCACAATGGCTTTCTCGTACTGGTCTAATTGGCTCTACACGGTGCTTCTGTCTCCTCGAAGGGTCTTCGCACATCTCATGATCACATTGTGGTCCGAAAGCTGGGGAACGAGGTTAAGCGCTTGGCTAGCTTCTTCCTCAGCCTGAATCCCTGGAAACCAGACTCTTTTTCATCTTCAGGACCCGGAAACCTCTATTTTGAAGGCTTAGGTAAGGATCTGAGATCTGAGTCTCTGCACAATGAAAAGCAGTTTCGTATTTCCCAACATTTTGATCTCGGACAGTGCTATCACGTGTGTCGTTGTATTGAATAACTATCTCGCAACCTTGCGCTGTTCATTCGCCTTAGAGGTAGTCCTGGGAACATGGGCGATCACTTAAAGTCTCTCGTTCGGGAAAAATCAGAACATCTTGACGTCCTCGCACGACGGGATGTCGAATCCGAGGGTTCGACCTGGCGTGGCCCTGCTTCTGATAGGTGAGCCAGGCCGGTCTTTTCCGTTTCGACTGTGACAAAGGTTGTCTATGCTCAAAGCTCGACCATTGTGATCGCCGTCCTCTGGAGAAATTCATGGTCGGGGCCCGTGGTGCGTGGTAGAAATGTTCAAATCTCGCTCGGAAACGTTCAATATTAGACAACTTCTCTCCATTCCTCTAAATACTCCAGCATGTAAGTTATCTTAATGCTCAACATCCACGGTCCACCGGTTAAACGAAAAGACAACTCAGCCATGGTTCAAAGCATGCCCTCTAAGCAGTGGCGCATCTGATCATAGCCGTTCCTCTTGAGGATCGTAAGTCATTAAACAAAAGACGTGTGACTCATGAAACCATTAAATGGTACCTGCCCACCGTTCTTTGGTACGTAGGAAACTTTATTGTCGCGAGAGCCACCAATCTGGTAATGCAATAAGGAACGGAAAATAGCTACAAGAAGTATAATCCCTCCAAAGAATCTTCCCAAGATGCCCTTTTTGGTTTCAGTTGGGATAGTCGTACACTATCTTGAGTCTCTAGTCTATGCCCGATGCGAACGTGATGTGACTGATCCGAAAGAATGAGATTGCTAGGGAGTTCCTTCCAAACACCAATCTTTGAGACGTTAAATGCTAATTGCACACATTCTAGACTCTGTTGACCGACCCAATCCCAGAGACCCGCCAATTTCTTCTTGTCGACCCTCGATGGCCTGGCCTCCCTTCTCATCAGTTGTCGTGGACGTTCATGATATAGAAGCCAATCAAGCCTCTTCTTCAAAGAAGAACGTTTTTCCTGATCGGCAGGAAGACACTGATATACATCAAGCCATGGGAAAAGCTCCTTCAACCAGATCACTGTACTCATCAAGATGTGACATCTTTCAAGACAGCACACGGGGCTGTATTGGTGGTCCGAGTCAGCATTGGTGCTTGACAGTATGTGCCTCATCAACAAGATAGAGACTCGTTCCTCCACAGGGTACGCTTCACCCCAAACTCTTGAGAAGGTGGGGCTAGGAGTAGTTCCAAATCCCGCCTGAATAAGCAATGTGGCAAGTATTCTCGGGGTGCTCTTGTCGAGTCTGTGAAGAACTTTCAACAACACCTCAACGGGACCCAAGTTTATGACTTCCAAATCTGTCATTTCGCCCAAGCTTTTGAAAAGAAAGGCTCGGAGTTTCTGCGTAGTTGGGAAAGGAATGTTGTTCGTATCTCCATCCGCTGCGGGGAGTTCTGGGGTTAAGCTCGACGGGGAGGATGAACCTCTGTGATGCTTGACAACCTCTTGTTTGACCTGGTCCAGTGATGGATATCTAAGGTTGTATAATCGCTCCAGGTATTCATCGCCGAGGCCTACTACTTGTTCCAGCAATTTCAAAGTGTCCCTCTCTTCTTTGGAAACTTTCCCATGACCGGCAGACTTGTAATAGAAGTAATGCTCTACTTCAGCCCACGTATGTTGCATCATAGTAACCACTTGCAGTTCGACATTGACCTGCTTCTCCAACACTTTGACGTCCTTTTTGAGTGAGACAACGTAGTGGATACCCCGATAACCCCAATTGATCTTGTCGGCCTCATTTTTGGGATGTTGAATTTCGTGCTTGACTTCGTAGTTCGCATAGATGTAGTTGTTCAACCTCGGTTTGTCGTTGGGGAGGTAGAGTACGATTCGTACTCCGGCAAGGTCTCGGATATCAGCTTCGATATGTTCTGCGTCCTTGTACCCGTCCTTAAATTTGACCTCCCTGGCTAAGAGTTTCTGTCGAAGATGTTCTGGTTGCTTGACTCTGCTGCTGACTTGAGCCAGAATTCCCTGGTCGCGAGCGAAAGAATGACATTGCGTCCGAACTCTGTCTGCCATGTCTTTGTAGATCCGCTGCTTGGTCGTGATCCATTGGTCCACGAAGGTGTCGATGACATTACATGCCGGTGCGTTGTGGTTTGTGCAACCATCCATTCTTTCTGCGGGTGACAAGGCGGGGTTGGGCGGTGTGAAGAGCGCATCAGGCAGGGGATCGATACCCCCGTGTGCATCGACCATGATATGTCTGTTGAGATGCAGTCTTTTTACCCAGTTGACCGGTGGATTCCGGTGTGCATTGAGGGTTGATGCTGCCTAGAGTACTCCGGCCTCTACGGCTTTGACCGGTTCAGAAATCTCGTGACTCATGCAAGGTTCCGCGACGCCACACTCACACATGGGGGCTGTGTGCCAGGGTGGCCTCTCGACAGGTGCCGATCGACCTATTAGAGTCGCGCGCGGGCCCCGCTTCCGCCCTACACCCGAAACCGGATTCATATGTCACATAGGTAGCCTCGCGCTCAGAAGCCTCGCGCTCAGAAGCCTTGCACTCGCAAGGCTACTCCAAAGCCCGTCTTGAGTTAAAAAGTTGACTGTGCTCCATAGTTCACGCTCTAGTGCTTGTTCCAGTCTTTTGGCTTAATCCCAGCCTTGCGTCTCGTTGCACGGTTGTTTGTGCCTACCCCGCTAAATGGGCGAATATCTCGCATATGTCCGGGCGCAACAAGCTCGAAATCCTTGCATCACCAAACTCTTGCATTTTCTTGAAAAGAATGACCCAGAAGACCCCATCACAATCAAATCGCTTGAATTTTTTGAGCATCAACAGGACCACCGACAATATGATCTCACCCTCCAAGAACTCAAGTCCACGCTTAACAGCGACAAAGAAGAAAAATTCGGGTTCCGTGGTCGTATTGTTATCATCGAAGATCTGACTCGTGACTTGATCGATGTTCTTGGATACGCACTTGATATCGACCCAACCTTCTTTGCCTCCCACATCCGCGCGCCTTCTCCATGGCAAGAGGAAGAGTTCCAAACCCCAGATGTCGCCCTACCGCCATCCCGGGCAAAGGCTTCCAGGTTCATCAACATTCATTATCACAGAACCGTCACAATGCAGAACGAAGATCCTCCGGAGAGGCAGCCCCTGCGAAAGTCCAATGTTCCTCGCAAGGTTGCATTCCTTCGAGAGAAAGAAAATCGACGGTTGGGGCTGGCGCCACAATGTTGCTCGATTCTCCAAAAGACATTGGAGAATATGACGTGGATATGTAAGTCATCGGCCACAGCTGCCGGTCATGTCATACTAATTAAATGTCAGGTCTCATCCTTGTTGACAAAAGTATTGAAATACCAAGAAGGGAGGGGTATCCGTATGTTCTTCAGTTCTACTTGGGTGGCTATGAGGATTTTCTTGACCCGCCTTCTGTAAAGAATTCAACTGCCCGAGGTCCATCTAGGGATAGGCTTCTATTCGACTTGGTGCACTACTGGAGTTATGCCACGCCAAACGGCTTCAACAAAACTGGTCCTTCGCTATTCGCACTATCTTATTATCCACTCCGGATCATCTTCGGCGAATGGACTAATTATGTGGCCGTAATGAGTCGAAGCACGAAGAAATATGATTACAAGATGGAAGGGTCCGATCAGACAGAGCCATACCTAAATCGTCTGAATAGCGATCTGCGATCCTTGCAGGGCTGGCTGAGAAGAACGATGTCCACCCAGCAGAAGATCGCATCTGTCGTGCGTTTTCTCGACCCCATCGGCTCTGAAAAGGCGGAGCTGAAAACACGTACCGACCTTTGGGAAGACTACCAGTCTCTTGCAGCGAATATAGAAGCATGTGCACACAAGCTCGAGGTTACTCTCCCCGTTACGACTTCCATGGTTCAGATTGTCGATAGCAGAAGATCTCTTCTTGAAGCGTCCTATATCAGTCGCTTAACATACCTTGCTTTGGTTTTCCTTCCTCTCACCTTTATCAGCGGTCTTTTCAGCATGGAAGGGAAATTTGGGGCGGGAAAGTCCAACTTTTGGGTCTATTTTGTGGTTGCAATACCCATCACGTTAATCGTTCTCATTCTGGGGGCACCGGTCGATGAACAACGACGGCAGGCTTTGAAGAAACTTCAAACCCTAATTCAGTAGTGGACAAAGATTGAAGATCATGAGCAGAGTGCGTATATCGAAATCACGAGCATCGATCCTTCTTTTTGTGTGCGAGCTTTCCCTAGGCGAAGAGAGACTACAGTGTATCGTATAACTTATTGCAACTTCCATTCCGCCATGACTATTTTCGTATGAGACTCTCACTCTACCGACTTCCTTTTGTACGCCTTACTGAATACTCGCACGATGTCGCTATTAAAACTTAGGTAGCTATTTTAACCTCAATCCGATTCTTTTTACTTTCAAGTGACATTCCTTTTATACATCTAAAGTAGCAACGCTTTCATCATGACAAGCGAAAACTTTTGCCAACGTATACTAAGACTGTATTACTATACCGCCCCGAAATTACGTCTTAGCGAGGGAGGAATAAACATCGTGTTTTTATAGCCTTCATCTACGAGAGAAACGATACTGCCTAGGGAATAAGGACAGTAACAGAAGGCTTGTTGAAGGTTAAACATACCCCTTAAAGCGAAAAATGGCTTTTCAACTTTGTTGAAGAGGTTTCAATAATGCTGTCTCATTTGTGTTGCTAAGCTAAAGTTAACTCTGTATTTGTATCATGTAGCCGAGACACAGCGCCTCCGCTAACTGAATATGACCAATTTTGTAGGATCAAGGAATAGCACTGAACACATTAGACGACTACAATAAATTGCCAAAGAGCAGATTCGCCTGGGTGGTTGCATTTTTTTATATATATCTACTCGTGCTATGTGACGTGACCTCGCGCTAAACAGATCTTTTAGGACGAAATTGGAAGTAACCATGACATTTCGGAACACAGTCTGTTGCGCTGCCTCCGGCGTCGATGCGCGGAACGATTGTGGAGAGGTTGGTTGCGCGACGGCAGGCTGCAACGATATCTCCTCGATCGGACGCAGCCGGAGAGTCATAAAACTTCAGTCACACGGATTTGTGAATGGAGGTCACTCTGTAGTTTCTTACCTAGTTTCCGGCGCGTAACTCTCCACTGTAGCACGAAGCATATTCTACCTTCAATTGCAAGAATAGGGCTTCTCACTAGGTTTATATTAACATAGCGTTCGTAGGTCTATCGAAGTTAACATACTCGACGGGGTTTTGCGTTTGACAGGGTTTTGCGTCTACCAACAATATTCCACGACCGCAGTCGTGGATTTTCTTCGGCTGTCAACAAAACGAATTCCAAGCAGGCAGGCTCGTTGGTAAACGCCAAACCTCGTCAAACGCAATGCGCCATCGAACACGTTACGTGATACTACAGGTCCATTCGTATACCTTGAATTTGCGGATTATTCCTAAGCCCTAACCCTGCAGTAATGCAGTCATAGTCCTCAAAAACCCTACCGATGAAGCTTGCCGAATGAGAAGACTTGGGCGCCACCTCACAGCATGATCGCATAAATCGCGCAATGATAGCCCGAATGCCAATGGTTCACATGAAAGCCCGAGATTGGCGTTGAAAATGCACTACAAAATTCCACGTATGGCCATTTGATCCTTACAGCCCTGAAATAAAAGTAATTAGCTGCTGATTATCTTCTTTCTCTCTTTTTGAGCTTTCTCCTGTAAGCGCCCTTAATCTTTTGTCCTGGAGGCTTATACGACATTATGCTACTAGTCGAGATATCCTTTCACAAATCTGTTTAGATGACCAATATAAACTCGAATTAGTCCAGAATTTCTGGCCTGGTCTGTTATTGAATAGTGACGTGTTGATTGGCGAAGAGTACCGAGCATTATTTGTGTTTATCTAAAATACTTTATAGAATCGCGCTGTGCATTAATCATATTTTACTAGTTATAGCTTCGCTGGACTCTTCTATATCATCAGCAAACTGAGATCGAGCAAGGGTTGGACGAAAGAGTAGCTTAGAGATCATTTGAGGCTAATTTCCACTAACATAGAAGATTCGAAAATCTATCGCTCCATTGAGCTCTGTCTTAGGCTATGGATAGGGGTGGATGTTCGTTCTCCAGACTTAGCACTTGGTCCGACTCACGCACAACGGCATCCAGTTCGCTGGGATTCTATCGTAAAGTTTAGCGATCTAGTAGATTCCTAGTTTTTGGGGTTGGAACGTTAGGCTTTAACGATAATTACCACCTTGATTTCTTCCTTACTGCTATTAACCTTAGAAGAAAGAGAGACGTCACTATACGCTAGACTGACATTCTTCCGGAAAACTTGAAACTTGATGGCCTACCCGGAAAGACGGAAAGAGGCTTCTGTTAGTTTACCGATATAAAATATTTCTTATCAATCGTCGACGTACCTTATAGGACTGTCCGATTGCGGGAGCTGTATTGGATGAAGCCATACACAGTCTGGATTTCTTTTTTCCCTTCGGAAATCAATTAATACATGATTTTCTAAAGGATTAAAAGGTCGATATATATTTCGCTATTCCCACAGAGCTTTTCAAGCTCGACGCGAGCCGGCCCAATTTTGAGTACTAAGATCGTCGGATGAACCAGTTGTCAGGTTTATTCTACGGGCCACCTGAGACTCCACTTCAAGCATTGTTTGTTTGACACACGAAACTTCAACCATTGGATAACTATCTGGATTGCGGTGTTTGGGATACTTATCGTTACCATTGTCTTTGGTTGCTTTGCGAGCTGGTGTGCCTACAGACAGCTCGAGCGGGCCCACAATATCTCTTAGAAGGCTTACGATTTAGCTAAGCCGCTGGCTTCCTTACGGAATGCCACGCAGCTTCTAGGTTTCTGCTCGGTAAGTAAAATGAATATGGCAATGCACTCTACATTCAAGCAAGAAAAGATTGCGTCAACATAACACTTTAGAATATTGGGGCCCGTTATCTATGACTGCTAGACTTCTTAAGGGAGAGGAAGTCCGGGCCAGTTCGGATAATGGTGGGATGTAGTGGATGTAACCCTCTAAATATAGACAGACTGGACGGTTACTTTTATACAGGTGTGATAACTTAAAGCGCAAACAGCTCCTGCTTCTAACCATGCGTTAAGTGTTACGATTGTTAAAGTAGCAAGTCACATAATAAAGTTCTTAAGATTCACTCATTTGTATATGTATTCAGTCCTTGTCTTATAGTGGAATACTCAACGTCTTTCTTTTTTCCTCACTCCAATATGCTGCTACTAGCCTCTTTGGGGTACTTAATAGCAGCGATAGAGCCTGTTGCCCCGCGTCTTTACGTAAAGAAATCCCTGGGGGGACCTAGGACATCATTGTAGTCTTTCGGCCTTGTGAATATGTGTTTTCTTGTGCTTTCTGACCTCGTTAACTTAGGTTTTGTCAGTTGGATCATGCAGCTCAACTCAGCTCGCTTGGTCGGTAGAAGACGTTTGCACACTTTGGTTAGGTACAAGGAACGAATTGCTTGGGAGAGGTTGAGGTGTTGCTCCTCTGAAGCTCAGGCCCAGCGGTACTAGTGGTGGCTATGGCGGGAGCATCAGATACAGCTGCCAGATCAGCATCCCCATTCGATTAGGCGTTGAAAGCCAACTCATCGAATATGGGCCCTGCAAAGATAGGATTTCCGAATAAATTGTTGAAGGAGACGTTGCGATTCACGTTTGTTGCTATGGATATTGCTTTTCCTACGTCTAATGACGTTGCCATTGAAGTGCGATCAAATTTTTAGAGAAGTTCAAGCTAATGCGAATGCCAGCGAAATCAGCGATGATCTCTAGTATGGCCTGCGCGCCTCAGTATGTACCGCGCACGTGTCTTAATACACTTACGAAGATTTTTGCGGGAGAGAGGGGCTTTTCTGCTGGCTCGGCTTGTGACTTGTACTTAGACACCTGATTGTTGCAATTTCTACTAAAAAGTCGCTTTGGCTATATATGCTTCCTTCCCACAGTACTCTCGTTCCATTTCGAAGCTCTTAGAAACTCTTCAATTACCCTTATTGTTTCCTCCGCTTGCCGGAATATCGAGTGAAGCAGGGATTACGCAATCTTCGCCAAGGGAATTGGCCACAAAACGAAAACGAGTCCTTGCTTCAGAATTCTTGTGATTGGGCAACCCGACAGAATGGGCTGCAAATGGTGATATGAGACACTGAATGGCCGGCGCAAGGGTCGGAGAATGTGGGGGAAACTGGAAGGTCCTTTCGGAACGGGACGGCTGATGGGCTGGGCGGTACTCGCACATGATGGGTGCGTGTAACGATGCGGGATTGCGCGAGCGGCAAAATACTCCCCTTCCGGAACAGCCACACCACAATGATACAGGTTGCATTGCATGTGTATTACCATTTGCGTGCAGCTTCTCCGAAGAACCTTCGCCGCCTATTTGTCGCAAGACGTCATCTCGCATGGTGCTGACGGCAATTAACTTCGCATCCAGGAGTTTGGAAGCCTTTCTCTTTATGTCTAATCATTGCGTGACAGAAAAACTGTCACTAGTAGCACTACAATTGCGTCCAGCCTGTAACTCCACCGTTACTCTAAAGCTTGTATAAGGCTCTAGACAGCGGACCTAAGAGTTTTAGCACTGAATAAGAACTGCAGTTTTATAAAGGTGTAAAGTTAACGGAACTAGACAATTTTGTTCTTGGGGTACATGATACAAATGCATTGATAATATCAAAGTTCTCGAGTAACTACATCTAACCGGTGGTCTAGCTATTGAATAGCTGTAATATGAGCGACATGGCTTCTCTTAAGTTTTTCTCTTGTTTTATATGTACTATAATATAGAGAACTATTTTTCAATGGTCCTGCTACGAATTTTATCGAATCTTACGGATTCCATGTTACTTAGAACACAGTTGTATTTACAGCTTTTATATTCTAAAGAGACTTTAGATCGCAATTAAGCTTTACTTCGACACAGAAAAACGTTCTGGGAGAGAGTATATATACGCATCGAACTGTTAAACTCATTCACTCTTTCTCGTTGGCCGACTGTCTTTCAGAATTCAATTAGTAGAAATATAATTCCTACGAAAGTGCACGTTTAATCCTACAACATCTAGAATCTCATCTCATAGAAAGCTTAGTAGCTATGAGAAGACTTGATAAGTAGGAAATGACGCTGAGAACATGTGGCGGGGCAAAACATGCGGCCTGTGGTGGCGGAGCATCGTGGAGACGTAGTTTTATTACGTAGGTTATTTCTTGACGCGTCAGCGCACTACTTGTTTGATAAAGCAGCATGTCCGAGACAACCATCCGCGTGATCTGCAATATGATTAAGATATGATATTAGGGTCATTAAATGCTTACGAAGACCTACATGTCAACATAAAGGACTTAGTGCCCGTCTCCAACCCAGTTTCCGCATTGGAATTTACGGTTGACAAGTGGCTCTAACGTAAGCTCTTAAACCCCACTTCTCGTGAAACGGAGTGTCTCTGCTTATTCGTTCTCGATTGTTTTGTTTTACTAACGAATATGGGATGGGATATCTGTCAAGAACCGGCGATCCAGCGGTTTATATACTGTACCAATTGATCCGGTTTGTAGTAGTCAAATCCTACTTTTCTCACAAGATAGTACAGAAGAATACTCATCATGATCGCGAACTCCCCGGGATCGATCTTATGTAATAGTTACATTTCGTTCGTACTAGACATAGTGATGCAAATACTTGATATATGACACACTAGATACCTTAGTAGATATTTCATAAGATGCTGGTGCTGTATCTTGGTCAATCTCAGCCTTTTATTGCAGGAAATCCTGTCTTTTTAGATTTAGACCGCCAAAATACTGATCCGTGAGCCGATCCTTCGCGGTATTCTTTGCCTAAGCCACGGCCATGAGACGACTCCGGATATAAAAAGCATGCAAAGAAGCGCTTTTAAAGATATTCTATGTTTTTATCCAGATACCAAAGATACTAGATAAGCAATTTTCGAACGAGTATTCGTCGTCTTCTTGTAAATAAATACCATGGTCCAATTACTAGTCAAATCAAAAGAGAGTCGTAACAAATCGCGGATACACGCGAAACTCTTACGTTAAACTTAATTCAATTTTAGCCACGAGAATCAATAAATAACTACTATAATGATGATGTTACCATTAATATTGTAGAACACATTGTTATCCCGGCCAGTAAGTTTTGTTCGAAACAGACAGCAGTTTCCATGGCAGAGCGCCATGATATAAATTGTAGTTGAAAATGAAAAGACATCAGTTTTCCAGTTCAAACCAATAGGCACACAATAGACTAGACAGGCCTCGTTTATAGTACACATGTAGTTCCTGATTTCTAACAGAATACTAAAAGCGGTGTAAATTACTCGTGAAATCAACGATCTTGCATAAAGGGGGAGCTATAACGTACCATACCTCATATCGCATGACACCATGCGGCTGGCACATGCTCACGGCTTACCCTGCGTCGTACAACGGATGCATCACGGGAATTCCTGCAAATCATGTTCTTGGGACGGCCGAACAGACTTTTACTTCTTCACCGCGCTGGATTAGGCAATATGGTTTGATCTTACTTAGTCTGATAGCTGACTGTGAACGGTATTACCTTCTGGCGTCAGAAAGACATCTGCAATGGAGGAATTCTACGGCCTAGGCAAACGTATACTTAGCTTATGGAAAAGAACTTAGTGGAATGACACGACCTAAGGTACGATGCCTTCTGATCCGAAGGTTAGGCAGAATCTTCACGCTGAACGCTAGTGAGTGGGTCGACGGGTGTAAGATGTCATAGTGTCCACGTGGTACACTACGTGGCTCGAAATGAGTCGGGATCTCTGGACTAATTCGAATAGTCAATGGGCTAAATATGCTGAGACTGCTAGCTACTCTCCATAGGCAGCAGGAATTTCCCGATGCTGAGCAAGCCTTAATGAAGTCTGGCTATGTTGTGGAACGAATACGAGCCTTCCAAGTACATCGAAGGCACCAATTGGCCATAGACATGGCGCAGCCATGTCGGGGGCTACGAATTCAGTGGTGACGAGCGCACTTGGTAGTCAGCGCATGACGTATCACGAGGCTACCCAAGGATTGACCACCAAAAAAAGCAGGCTCCAAGCGATTCCCGGGGAAGGCCAATTCGATTCGAGATGACCACATTCTGGAAGAAGTTATCTGCGGAAATCTGGCTTTAACATTCCTCATTGGTGGCCATATTTGCCGCGCGATGACAATCAGGTTTGAAAATCATACCCACCGAGACGGGGACGACGTATGCAGCATTGTGCGTCAAGGAGGCGGAGTACGTCGAACCGGGAGCCTTGGAACAGTGTGACCCACCTTGATGGCGACTGATATCTTGCCTCACACTCAAAGCTGAGCAGAATTTTGTACGACTGCTAAGCCCACAATGCCGTATTCCTCTTACGTGGCTGGCTAAAAGCCGAGGCGAAGACATAGTCGCTTGAGTGAGAAATCCGCTTTTCCTTTCCCTCGTCAACCACTAAGACATTTCTAGGCCAACTGGAATCCACATGGATGGGGCATCAGCTACTGTCTGACGGCTTACATGCAGGAACCCTGTGTGAATGCTGTGTGATTAATCCAAAAAAAATTTATGGACAATTTGGATTAGCAGATAAGGCAAATAAACTCAAATGAATCCCGACCGGGCGTTGTGGAAGTTGGATGCGAGCTGCGTTGACGGCTTAGGTGGTTATTAATTCCACTATTTTAGGCCGCATGCATGCGCCTTGCCGCCACGCTTGTCAGCTCTCGTCGATTCCGACAGGATGCATTTGCCGAGAACAACGCAGACATGGTCTTGGAAACCGAAAAGATGCAGCCTGTTAGGTGGGGGCACAAACACTTGGCGCAGATCACTAAAGCGCTTAGCCGGTGGCTGTGAGACATCAAACCTGATGGTCTTCGTTACAGACTCTTCAGAGGTTTTAGTCGTGTAGTGTCTGGTCGTGTGGATGGCTGATCAGGTAGGTCACGTAGTACAAGTTATGGAATCCACTCTATCCTGCTTCCGTCCCTTCATGGGGCGGTAAGCTGCCGCTGTGAGACAATTTATAAGCGAATGATAATGCAGCGCCATGGGCGGCCCCCTCTCGGCTGTGCATTAGGCTGAGGGGCCGCCCACGCCACGGGTACATTTCCGGAACCATTCGGACAATGGTGCCGTCGTCTGCCATATCGTCTCCGGTGGCTCTTTCAGAAACAAGAAGTTGGACATCCTTCGAAAGTGGCTGGCGGTGCAGAATCGTCCTTGTCCCTTACCTGCTTCTATATTACCGATGGCATCCAGTTCTCATCACAGTAAACGCCCAGCCAAACCGCCCTGAAAGAATGCACCACACCAAGGGTGTCCAACATTACCGACAACACCGAATCAAAGTCAAGAAAACCCAGCCTCCTCTCAGCCTTGACGACCCATATGAACCTTTCCAGAGGGGCGACCCCTCCTGCCTTGAGCCTTCTTCTGCGGCCTTGAGGAAGACTCAGCATACCCAAGAAAACACTGAAAGATATGTCGTTTGAGAGGTGCGAAAATACTCTTGAAGGTGCCATCCTTCCCACTCTTCATAACATTTGCTGACCGATCTGAAGACAGGCTGCTCTTCTGATCACGCCTTCCAGGCTGGGAGCTACTCAGCCCGGCACCTTCGACAGGCGTGTTATCGCTGCCGTCTGAGTCCCTTCGAGGGTAAACCCTCGCAGGGCCATCTGAATTTACGGCTTCGGCACACTGAGGGCGGTTCAAAGCGGGTTGAGTCTCTATCCGAGACTGGTTGCAGCTTTGCTGATCTGGGCCACGCATTGCGCCTTCCTGGTGAGACATACCGGAGGACCTAAGGTCCCTTTCGTCTGTATCCGTAGGAAGCGTCCAGGCACGGCCCGGTGGATGGAAGGTGGACTTGTCTGGAGCCTCAGTGTGCGAGTCAAGTCCTCCTTCACTCGGCCCTGATGGATGGGCATCGCTACCGTGCATCATGGGTCTGCTTCCCCGCCGATCGATCATCCAATTGAGTTGTTTTGAGCTCAATTGTTTGTTGTCGGGCTTGGGGAAGTTGATCCATTCAGGAGGCAGGCTCCTGGTTGCGAGCTCGGTGTACGTTTGATGGTCTGTGGATCAATTAACACTAACACAACACTCAAAGCGAGCAGGCAGGGCACAACAGTAAGTTATCTTTCTGGGGTAGGGAACATGCCTCGGTCATGGATCTCGTCGAGATCCAAGTATGGGTCATCGTCACTCCTCGAGGCCGTCTCAAGACGGTTGCGAACCAGGTACCTCATCGCCCATGCCGTTACGTCGACGATACGGGTCCTGTCCCAACCCTGCGTTTTGTCGTCTTTCTCGATGGCATCAACAATACAACGTATGCGCTTGGCGCCTTCAGTATCAAGCCTCCCAAAGCATGAGGAGTAGATAACCTGTTTTTCTTGCAGAGTTGCCTGCTCTGTTCACGCTGTAAGCTAATATCCCCCGCATAACGGCCCAGCCAAACCAATCTTCGGGGGAATTTCACTTACTCAAGCCTTCACTAGGGTCAAAGGGTCCGAGGGCTTGATCCGGCCTTTCCGAGGTGCAGGCTGATGACTCAGCTACTGGACTCGATTGCTCGTGCGACCATCGTTGCCTGCTGGGGTTGTCCTCCCGGGCTTGAACAATACCGTACTGCGTTTGCCGCCGGGTCATCGGAAGATCATTGAAGGTGCGCAGCGCAAGGATCGTATCTGACATCGTGATCTGGATGCCTTGTGCGGATTCGGCCGGGCTAATCTACCTCTACGGTCAGCCGTCTATACGCGACACGGCGCTGGTATTTTGTAGACGTCCGTGGGAACGCCATGCGACTATCCTGACCAAGCGTACTAAGCTTTGATGAAATTAGGGATTTTCTCACCGTTTACTGCAGATAATCCGGTGCACACGCTGATTGCGTCAAGGTCGTCTCGATTTCTGGAGCCTGGGAGCCGTTGGAAGCCTGGACCGGGTAGCAGAGCTTGGACTCGAACCGCAACGTGGCCCGCAGGCAACATCCGATGGAGAGCGTGCCCGAGCGAGGGATGTCTGCCGTCGTGGTTAAGTGGTGGTGGCGGCGGGTCGGAGCCGTGAAGGTTGGCGGTAGGCGACGATGGAGGGGGCAGTGCTGCTGCTTAGCTGCGCCGACACCGAAAACTTGGACAGCTCCAGCCGCCAGACACCTATTTCGGCGCACGTCACGGCTTCACTTTACTTCATCACCTTGCGAACTTCTGAATGATTAAAAGCCTCTTTTCGTGGATTCAAGGACTTCGTTCTTCGATAGCGACGCATATGCTGCCCTTAGATAGGCATGAAGATATTCAGTGATTCTTTAATGGTATCGACAGCCTTCCGCTATCGCTTCCCTGTTTTGAACCTGTCCTTGTCGCTCTTGTGCTGCGCTGAGTGGGGCGGAATCCCGATAGCACATCCGAGCATGCTTCACTGGACAATTGAGGCCGCTAAGATCGAGCTCACGAGGCCAAACGCCAGCTCTCCCTCGGCTGGATGGAGGAGGCCGATGATTGATCCAGAAGCATATCTACGTAGGTGGCACTATGCTGTGCAATCGTGATAGCCAACCAGCTAGCCCGACCCGTATCCATTGGGCGCTTGAGACTCCACGTCAACGTGCATGAGTATCTGCCCATTCTCGCA
The DNA here is from genome assembly GCF_012971845.1 of Lasiodiplodia theobromae. Taxonomy (NCBI): domain Eukaryota; kingdom Fungi; phylum Ascomycota; class Dothideomycetes; order Botryosphaeriales; family Botryosphaeriaceae; genus Lasiodiplodia; species Lasiodiplodia theobromae. Next base: position 824,670 of record NW_023336409.1, on the reverse strand, counting down.
GCTGTGCAGCCTTGCAGACTCCTCACCATTTCCGTTATTCCATCACCGCTCCCAGTGTCATACAACTTCGGGACTTCCTCCATCCTCTACTTGTTCCCTTTCTGACGATAGAATTAAGGCCATCACCGGTTTTGATGGTTCGGAACGAGTTCACCAGTGGAATGCTCTTGTGGTACCCAATTACAGCGCGTTTTTGAACTGATGGATTTCATGAACTATCCGAAAATGCCCCAGAGCGCACTATCCTGTGCTTATGACAAGGTTCTTTAACCCGCTTTGAGGCAAACTCCAGCTAACAAGTGTCCAAAGCATGAGCATTCAGACACTGTCCCTACCTCCTTCGTGAATGGTTCACCTCTTCGAGCTCATTCGAGTGGCGATATATACGGACAACCTACAGAGGGTGATGTCTCTGGCTTCGATGGCCCTGGTGACGACCACAGCTTTTTCCAGCCCTGGATAGCACAGTGCTTGTCAGCAGAGCCTACCGTGCTATGCACAGAGGGGTTTGGAACCCCGATGCTGGATGACTCGGAAGACATAATCGGTGTTGGGATCAGCGATCCATTGCATTGTCCTCCGCCTCAACCATTTGATCAGACTGATCGGAACGACTGGGCAAGATTGCATGCAAATTCTGTTCATCAATCGAACTTACAGGTATCTCCAACCCAGAAGCAGTTGGTCGCAGTCGTCATACCTCTATAGACACGTTGTCCTGACTGTTGAACGATCTCGTAGGATGATGATCAACTACTGCATGGCCACTTCGAGCTAATTGCACCCTTTCCTCGTACGTGCCCACACTTCGCGGTTTGTTCACACTTACACATAATATACTGCATGAGTGATGTCAATATTGAGTTTTTGACAGATACGAGTCATGAGAACCACTTACTGTCGAGCCGTGGAACACCACACCACTGTGATTACGATGGTTGTGTGATGAAATTTGGAAGGCCAAGTGAGCTGAAGTAAAGTATTTCCATTTCCCCCAAAACATTCAGGGCTAATAGAAATAAGAAAACACAAGAAAATACACGCCGGTCCTGAAGGAAGGCGACATTCATGTAATGGTTGCGACATGAAATTCATATACCCTAAAGACCTCAAGAGGCACCGACGTAGCAAGCATCCGAGTGAAGGAGCGAACAAGCTGTACTTCTGTGATGAAGAGGGCTGCGATTACAAGAGGAGGGGGTTTCAGCGGCGAGACAAGTTGCTTCGACACCAGCAACGAAAACACATGGTATCACCATCAAGCTCCGTCAGCTCAGGCATCTGGCACCAACACCCCAGCATCGATGACCAAAATGGAGTACCACCGGGGCTCTTGAGTGATTGTATTTTGCCAGTATCTACAGGTAAGAGCTTGTCCAGCTTCACATAAGGCATGATTTCTTTGTCTGGTCAACGCACGAGGTAGTCTACGAATTGTGAAGTTTGCTAATTGCTATTATACATTCTCAGATTTCTCCACCAATGCAATCGATGGAAGTCTGATCTCTCTTTATGATGATGACCGAGAATTTCTGGGCTTGCATTAAGTTTGGTGGAGCAACGAAATGATCAATAGGAATGATATGGAGTTTCCGGTCGATGATGTTCCAGAGATGTCGTGGTGCACAGGCTACATACCACTGCTGCTTATGTCTTCTTGGAAACGGATGTAAGTTAGGCAGTGATGGTCGAGTAGGCGATGAGATCTTCCTTTTTTCTAGTGCAAATTCCTCGAGGTTCTACCTCTCACCTCCTATCCGTATATTTCCCTCGCTGGGGAACGCAAGTGTATTCACAACTGGTGATGGACTCGGGAATTGACTGCTTTCTCCAAGCTCTAAAGTGTGAGATTCGTTGAGGGATTGCCCCCTATACCGGGGCAGGGCTCGCTCCTGAAGTCGTGACAGGTAATCCAATATCCGACGTGTTTCCTTGACAGGTGGGCGCGCGGCCAGAAAAACGGCCGCTGTGACCGGAATCGCAACAGCAAAGAATATCCAGAACCCTGGGCTTCCTGGAGCCGTCTCACTGTTCATGCTGAAGAGCCCGGTGGTAAAAGTGAGGGGTACGAAGACTAAGGCTAAGTAAGTCAAACGACTCACGTTAGCTGTTTCGGCGAAGGATCGTCGGCTATCTACGATTTGGACCATCGAAGTAACAACAGGAAGCATCCTCTCAAATCTTTGCCCGAAGTCATCTACATTTGCGGCAAGGTGATCGTAATCCTTAGCTAGTAGCTCCAAAGGGCCAGAATGATGCTTCGGGTTGTTGCAGCATCGAATGAAGTGGGAAATTGAGCGCATCTTTTGTTGAGACGACATGCTTCTACGCCGCCAGCTTTGCAAAGATCTCAGGTCGGAATTGAGTCTATCAAGTTCTTTGAATAGGGCTGGGAGGTCTTCTACAGCATACTCATACTGCTTGATGCTATGATGCATCACCGCCAGGTATATCACCCATTCGGATGCAACGATTCGAAGTGGGTAATAGGCCAGTTGGATCAATGTTGGTGAGCTGCGATCAAAGATCTCTGGTAGATTTCTTTTCCAGAAATAAGGTAAATCATCGAACATGCCAGTTCTGGATGGGCCGGACGAGAAACAAGACTTGTCGGTCATTGAAGGCGGATCCATGAAGTCCTCATAGCCCCCCAAGAACAAGTCGGACAAGATATTGTTATGAGTGATTTCCGCCTCCTGCTGCTTCACAGAGTAGTAGGAGCTGCCAATAGGCGGGTCGACAAGGGCAATACCTGTACTGTTCGTTAGTACAGCTTCCTACTTAATGCGAATCGCGCGTACAGATCCAAGTATTGTCGGGCAATACAGTCTTGAAGATGGAACATGAGTGTTGAGCGAGGCCAATGCGGATGTTCTTTGTTTTCGGAAGGACCATGACCTTTCTGTGTATATTGCAAGTACGCAATAACTTTCTCAATGGAATTTCGGGGTCCTTGAATTTAATGGTCCGATGATAATGCATAGTAAGGTAGGTCTCGGGTTTCAGTCGAGACGGCAAGAGCGCCATTTCCGGAGTTTGAAAAGATATGTCAGGCCATGGAGAATGTAGATGTGACGCGAAGAACAGGGGATCCATGTGTAGACTCGACCCCAAAATCTCGACAATATTCCTTGTCAGATCTTCGACAATGATGATCCGCCCAAGCAATTTTGACCTTCCACTACTCGTGGAAACACGCAGTAGACCCTGGAGGCTTTTCTCATCTATATCTTGGGTCGTGGGACTCGAACGGTCGGAAGAAAAGTCCAAAGAGGCGAGCCGACAAGATGATGTCTCTCTTCCATCATCTTCCATGAATGCTAGGAGATTGTGGATGCTTGGATTGCGCTTGCTTTGCGCTGAGATGAAGTCGTGATAGGTACCCATAGTTGGTGCACTGAACCTTGCTGTTGATGGCTCAGACAGGCTGAACATGGAGAAATAGCCCTGAGACCTGTCTGCCTTGATGTGCGCCCTGTAGCCTTGGAGGCTGTGTTGTGAGTTGGCCGGTGAACGTGTGAGGTTACAACGATGCAGTCGTGTTCGGCTGCCTAGAAAGCTGCGCACATGTGGCTGAGTGAGCACCTATCAAAATCATGCAGCCGAGCCGCTCATGTGCCACGGTCTAGAACACCAGTAACGTGACTCAGCCTTCCTTTTCTATAGGCACTCGTGGAACTAAACAACCCGACTTTAAAGGAGCCAGAGAAATTAAAAGCTGCGTGCTGCTCGATCTGTATTAATACGAAGAGCTGAAAAGCTCATGCATAATCGAGCCAAACCAGGAGTAGTAAGATCATTGGTAAGAAAAGTTTGTTGCACAAGCTTCCACCACTTAATCACAACCGGCATGCACCACTCGTGTATATAAACAAGTAGAACATTATGATTGTGACGAGTATCAATTAAAAGAAAGAGCCTTAAATGCTTCGAACTAGGCAAAGGAAAGGCAAATGTGTGACCTCGAAGAATATCGCTCGGTTGCCTGGGCACCGTCAGTCCCGCGAGGCAGATTTCAGTCAGCCTCGTGCGCAAGGCGAGTTAGCTATGCATAGTGAGATAGTCTTACCATCATAGCCTCATTCTTGTGCGTGACCCCAATCTGAAAGACTTAAAAGGTTCGTCTGTTGCGAAGGGCATGCAGCAGGACCCGCAGTCTTTTGATGACTTGCATCTCTATCTTTCATTGGGACAGCCTTCATTTGCTCCTTTCGCCCCGTCATTGATCATATCACCCCTTCCTTTGTCCCCATGGGCTCTAGGGATGAGATCAATGATTCTGGGGAGCCTGAAATCATCAAGAAATTCCTCGCGGATTACGAGACGAAAGACATCCACTACCACAAGAAGATCGCGAAATTCGTGAGCGAGACTTGCGAGAACTTTCTCAGCAGCTCTACGTATGATGCGACTGTCACGTATCGTGCAAAGGCTGTGAAGAGTTTGCGCAAGAAGCTTTGCGATCGATACCCAAAGGACCGATACGCGTCAAGCGATGACATCAGGAACAAAGTTGTGGACATTTCAGGAGTCCGCATAGCCCTCTTCTTTCCGCATCACAAGGAACGTGTCAACAGCTTCCTCGAGAAACAATTCAAGATTGAAGAGAAGATTAACCATCCGAAAAGTGATCGGAAGGAACAGAAAGAGGAGAAAGAGGGGATGGCGAGCGCGTTGAACAGGGAGCATGCAGAAGACAAATACGAAAACCGGTTCAGGGGATACCAAGCTACGCACTACCGCGTGCGATTGAAGCCTGAGAATTCGCGCAGGGAATTCCAGTTGACTGATCAAATCGAGATCCAAGTCATGTCGGTTCTGCAAAGCGCGTGGTCAGAGGTGGAGCACAACATATCATACAAGCAGCCAACAGGGGCTCCATCCTATGCAGAGAGGACCATGCTCGATGGCCTAAGCGGGCTTGTTTCGATTGGAGAGCTATACTTGGAACAGTTGAGCCAGATCTACGACACACGCATCGCAAGAGAGAAAGACCGGAACGAACCTTTCGCCAACAAGTACGAGTTGGGTTCCTTTCTCTTCTCCAATATGGAGGAGAATGGAATACGCGCAGACGAATTCGCCATGTCTTCCGTCGAGCTTCTTCGGAAATTCTTGAAGTTGGGTTGCGTCAACTTTGACTCCAAAGTCAAGCTTGGCCAAAAGCTCGTGGACTTGAAAGTCACGAGAAACTGGGAGTCTTTATTGCAATCTCGCCATGGGGCCTCAGACAAACCAAATGCAGCACTTGTGGTAATGGAACGTCTCATGAAGGATCCCTCGCTCGGTCTCGAAGCGCGAGCTAAGAGCTTCAAGCCTCAATCGGACAGGGAACGATGTAAGGTCTTGATAAGTACCATCATTTCACTTGATGAGTTGTTCCCTCCGGTTTCATCCTGGGTCCTTGCGCTTACGGGACATTCCAATGACCTCACCGATCTTGAATGGCTTATGACAAAGCAAGCTCCCAAGAATATTGTGCTCAATCAAGACCAACAAGTGGACCAAAAAGATTGCCTGAAGCTACAACATCTCTGGACCTGGTTCCAAGCGCATCCATCACTCATCGTCAAATTTGTTTTTGACATCTCGAAGCTTGGAGTCCTCAGAGATTTCCCACAAGAAGTTGAGCTTCTTGACAGGATTTACCACATGAGTAAGGAGTATATGGTTGCTAAGTGAGATGTTTGGGGACTTCAATCACGAGAGTATCCAGTTTTCTACTATATTCATCTCTCTGCTTTACCTCATCCGCTCACTGGTCTCTTCCTTATTTCTCCTCAAGTTATAGTATAATGTTTGCATTCTTGGTTCCTTACGCTACTCATCGATTTTTTGAGTTTTCGTATTGTTTTTGTATTACGCTCTACGACTCTCTGCTCGTAACGCTTAGACTGGATTTTTCATCATCAACCTCTCACCTACTGCTCGTTTTTGCTTTCTATCTAATAACCACAAAAAAGGACCTATATAAATCGTGTCATTCCATTTTGCGCTCTGATACGGAAGGTAGCCTGCTACTAATATGCAAATGTGAACAAGGTGAAATGGCCGATGAGCTGGTGGTTTAGTAAACCAAATCAGGCGATTTACCATGAAAAACGTGCAATTAACCAATGTCATTTCAATGAGTCCTTTTACTGCTCCAAATATGTCACGCCTGTATTTGCAAATCTGAAGAGATCCGTACTGAATGCAAGATTGGCCGTACAAGTAACAAAAATGGGATACTGTACGATTCTATCTAAGTCTATGGTGACACGGTCATGTTGAAAAGTGTTACTGGTGGAATCGAAGAGTACTACGCCTACTGATCGAGATACCAGATTCTGTGTTCGGACACATGTTGTTCTGAACAATCGGCGTTCTTGAAAAGGAGCTCGAAAACAACTGATGCAGATGTCTATGTCACGTTTATATCGTCACAACACAATATTCTTCTCACATGAATTAATGACTTATGGTATCCTGCCCACGGGCTTGCGGTCAATGGCTCTGCTAGGACTACCAGTCTTAATGAAATACCTACCACCTACTGGAACGATGAAGTTGCTTCTCCGACGGGCCTGAAATTGCAGCACTAAGAATGTAAACCTGGCCTACTGGCTGACATACGCTACACTCTCCTATCGTCCTCTATGGGCGCTTACGACGCCGTCATATAACCATGTCTCAAAATTGAATGCAGTGAAGATTAGGCGTGATTCTTTTCTGCATTTTGGGGGACCGCAGGATCCAATCTAGGCTCCAATTAACGCATTGGGACCTGTAGCACTGGACTCATTGTCTATTCTTGGCCAAGGCATAATAGGATCACTAGCTGATGACCAATAACGACTCGACGTTGGCAAATAGTTTAACATCTCTCTAGCAATAATTCAATAGAGGTTCATTGATGTTGCCGCTGGCCCTTCGGATCCGCGGCAAGAATTGTTTCTCATCAGACCCCATATCCACATAGAGAACAACATACGCAAAAAAACAGGTAAGCGCCTCCTTTCTGCTTGTCAGGTCATGGTCCTGCACACGAAGCTTATTTTTTCACCTCCGCTAGAAAATCGTTAGCACGGCTTACATCAACTTCCCCGTCTTCGGCCTCGCCACCATTCCCATCGTTCGCGGCCTCATCATCTCCATCTCACACACTATCGAGCCCTGCACCGTCTGAAACTAGCGCCATCGCAACCTAGACGTCTACGCGCGGCTCGAGTGAATCATGAAGGAGACGTTCCAGCGTCTAACCGTGCAGGCAGCAGTGTTTGATTTGTTCAGACTTGGGCATCAAAGACTGAAGTTTGTTCTATCTATGGGGTGGGAAAAGCTGGTCATTTCCTTTATGAAGCAGCAGATCAATTTGAGGTTTGTTTAAAAAAAAAATTGCGAATGCAGAACCATTTCACAAGTAGTGAGGCTGTTGAGAGCATCCAGTGGCATCAAAAGGTCGGAATCCATGTAGCCATACCTTTTCAATACTTTGACGGCACTTTCCCAGATTACCATTCCCTCCTCTTTTCCCCGCTTGTTTTTTTTTTTTGAAGTTCGTCGAGGATGGCTAGAGGCTTATCGGTATGTCCCTTTGAATGATTTTCAAGAAGATGGGGACGGAGACTTGAGCATCAGCAGTCGAAACTGTAAAAACAATGTAACAGACGTGTCTTTAGTTCTATCTTATTCTGATTGATCGCAAGCCGCATAACTATTATTCGTCCTGCTTCTTCTTCTTTGTCAAAACAAAGGCGTAATAATCGAACGAGCTTTCGCCCTCGGAAAGCGTCTCCATGTGGAGATCCCAGATGTCATCCCGATTCAGCACGGGTCTCATGAAATGGGGTTGCCTGTAGGTGATGTAGAGAAAAACGCCGTCGTCGCGGAGCACGCGGAAGACCTTTAAGACATCAGCCAAGCCATGCCACACAAATTTTGAAAGAGCGTCGAACCTCGTTAATATACTGCCCTGTATTCTGTTTCACAATATCCGGCGGGTCCCACGGGCTTCCGGAGATCATGGCGTCCAACGTGCCCTTGTCAAATGCCACGTCGATGGAGCCATCGGATATTTCCGTCATATTCCGCACATCGGCCCACTTCCACTCGATCCCCTTCTCCTGCTCGTGCCTGGCAGACATGAGATTCACGACGACGGTAGAAAAATCGACGCAAAGCTGATTTTTGTATCCCCGGACGGCGAGGTCAGAGGGAATGGTCTGCAAAAAAAAGACGCGACTTAGTTTTCCTCATCAACATCAGCGCGGTCAAAGCATATAATAAGCATACACTGTCGCCCGACCCCAGATGCAGGATCCGCGGTTTCTGGTCTGCGCTACGCGGCTCGAAGAGGTGTCTCGTGAAGAAGGGCTCGAGCGCCTCGAACGACCTGAACCATTCGTGCGTCGGGTTCTCGCCGTCGGATTGCAAATAGCGATCATCCCAATAGCCGGGCGTCGCGAGCGCCTCCGCTTCTTTGGAGCCCTTCAGCTGCCCAGAAGTCATGTTTGATGGAAAAAAAGTGTTTCGGGAAGGAAATGGCGGGACGGGCCGATTCGGCTTAGCTCGTCCAGGAAGACACGGATTAACCTTTTACCGGAAGATGGAGAGTCCGGGCACGGTACACAACGCCGCGACGGTCGCGGCAAATGCGACCTGCACCTGGCGAAAAGTCTAGCCGAACGTTTCACAGTTGCACTTAAGCTGCCTCATCGCTCAAATAGTCCATCAGCCCCGGAATCAGGAGCGCCGAACCATATGAGTCACCGCGGTAAAGCGGCTGGACCTTGCTGATAGAATTCCTACTTAGAGTCACGTGACTTATTTTCATCTATAGTCAGGTCTACACACAGTGGCCGAGAGTGGGTCGCTGATTTTCGTGTGTGTGTATGTGTAGTACAAATTATCTAGAAAGGCAGGTCTGGGGTTTAGTCCAGGGCAATGATGAGCGCTGTGGTGTTCAATGAATCGAAAATTTACGAAAGTAGCCAGACTGGAACGTCATATCATTCTTCACAAATTCCAATGGTCGGCCGCTTGTCAAAGGAAATAAGCACTTTTACTTTAAAATCATTAGAAAGTAATTCCATAGAGAGCTTCGTTTAGTTCGGTTTGTGAGCAGGCAACAACTGGAAGTTTTTGAATATTATACGGCAGGTGTGAGCATCAGGGCGCCCATTGAAATACTTACTGCTCCAATAAAATACACAAGCTTGATTGTTGGGTAGGGGTAAGGTCAGGTGGGGTTGCGTATGCAGCAGTGCAGCAAAGCGCGGGGCTTCGAGCTGGAAGCAACAACCTTCAGCCTCGCCAACTCTGCAATCAAACTTCCAGTATGTCCTGGCACAACAGAGACTGCAGCATCCCTGATCTCGATTGGAGAGATGGATATCCAATTTGCATACGTTGCAACTCTTCGGCATCTTCCATTGCGAACGGTGCGGCGGAAACGCCTCCCCCGCCGGCGCCTCCGCCAACTCTGAAACGTTCACAACTGAGGTGCTCATGGCCACCATGCGTTGAGTACTCAGAGACCTTTATTGATGAAGATGGGAATGATGTTACCGCCTTCATCACCGAGAACATCGATACATGGGACATTGACGCAACCGATCCACCTGACGATCAGGCCAGCTTCCAAGAAGAAAGAGATGCATCACAGCAGACGGACAGAATGGTTCAGGCGCCTGAGCTCTCCATGGCCTTCTCCAATATTACAACCAGCGAAATTCCAGATGAAGTCGCCGAGAGAACACTCAACAAAACCCACACGGACACACCGGATTCAATCTCGGTGCATCGCTCCGATAGGATACATGAGAGCCTATCCGGCTCTGACAATTTCCGACTTCTTCGCCTGCACGGTTCTGTCTCTTCCAATGATCCAATTCACTGCTCGATAGAAGTAGCTCAGCTGGAAGATCCCGATGTTCCTCTTTACGAAGCCTTGTCATATACATGGGCAGATCTTGATGGTGACAAACGGAATTGCATGCCAATTTATATCGGGAAACATTTCGACGTATTGCTCGTTACCAAAAACTGCGAGTCCGCCCTACGAAGGCTGCGGAAACGTTCCGACAGATTGCTTTGGATCGACGCAATCTGCATTGACCAGAACAACTCTCGCGAGCGCTCTGCACAAGTCACTCACATGGACAAGATATACTCCATAGCGTCGCGAGTTCTCATTTACCTCGGAGAGCCGAGCAGCGGCCCTGGAGAAGCACTCACTGCGGTCAACACTTGCGCCTCGCCTTCTGACACACAGAATGATGCAGCATTTCTGGTGGAGCTCGCAAAAAGGCCTTACTTCAAACGCCTTTGGATCATTCAGGAGGTGGGGCTTGCAACCAGAGCAAGCGTCATCTACGGAGTATTGATAATGCATTGGACCGATCTGTGCTCCGCGTTCCAGTCGTGCGGAGCAGCTCCCCAATGGATAAAGCACTTCTCAGCACCGGTACAGCGACGTCGGGAGGCTCCGTCTGTCTTTGAATTACTTCTGGATACTAAAGGCGCTCTATGCAATGATCCGCGCGATAGACTGTTTGGAATCATTGGTCTAGCCAACACTAGGGACAAAGAACTGCTTCTCACAGATTACTCCCTCTCTGCCCAGCAGCTCTACACTGGCTTGGCAGCTTACTGGATTCAGGACAGGGACTACCGCTTTCTTAACCTTGCTTATGGTCAGAAAAAAATCATTCCTGGTCTACCCTCGTGGGTACCGGATTGGACCAACATCAAAACTCAAGAGAGTGCCATCATGATGCCGAAACTCCTCATCGGCTCTCACTACGTAGCCCTCCCACGACTCTTCTGGACGGGGAATTCTGGTCAAAGATTCCGAAGCTGCCCCATTGACGCTTTCATCGTGAATAAGCCAGACTTATTGATGTCCACTCCACTTGTTAACACCTTCGGCGCTCTAGTCCTTGACGCAATTCCTCTTTTTAGAATTTCCCGCGGCGAACTCATGACTCACGGTGTGGCCAGTGGCATGAGGATCACGAATTGGCGGATGAATCATGATTCCAACCTCTTCAGCGACACACATGATTTCGAAATATGGATTATCCTAAATTACTATAAACCAGTCGTTCTGAGAAAACACAGAGCCAGAGACTTCTCTTTCCATGGATTTATCTCTATAACTGTCGGATGTCTACTGGATAGCATGTGGGAAATACCATATTGGACGATTCACTCGAATGAAAAGGGAAATCTTCAGAGGTGGCTCAATGCAGTCCTCGGTCTACACTTATCCTCAAAGATCGTATCTGAGGATCTAGCTGGAAAGGAATCGGCCCATAGCGCAGCCATTTTTCCAGAACTGTTTAGTCTGTGGGAGGCGGAAGAATCGCTGAGAGAAGAATATCCAAAGTCAGACCAAATCAACTTCAACAGCAGTCATATTCAAGCGATGGATCTAATGCGAACAATAATGATCAATGCTATTGATCCTCAAGATTTGGCTTGGCGCTCTCTGATTCCTCTGGATTTCCGCCGCCCTTCAGATACGCTCAGGTTATCCGTTGAACGGCACCAGCTGTTCCCAGACGAGCTTTCGGCTAGTCATGAAAGCGTCGAGGAGCAAATTAGCACGTGGTCCACAAACGTCTCGCAGCTGAGGTCGTATCTACAAGAGCAGGAGTCTTTCTCCGACGCATTTCGGGATCTCCAGCAGGATGACCATTTTAATCCCATTTTTCGGTTTGATAAGCCCATTTCACGTAATGAAGCTGAGTTGCTGAGGGAAGTCCTGGGTATAGCGGATGAACCGAGGCTTGCACACTTGTCTCTATTCCTCCGAAAGGCTTACAGTGTCATCTCGTCTGCGACGCTTGACGAGAATCTTCCTTGGGATTACAACCGAGACAGGTTCTTGATGTGCATGTTATCGTTCGATCTGATCGTGAGGCTGCGTTTGCTTCTGGCAGACCGGCAATTGTACTCTCATATGAAGCGTTCAATAATGGCTTCAAGAGAGAGTCCGAACCGGATCATGATCGTCTGAACATGGCCAAGCTGCTATGCGCACCCCACTTAGCGATCCTCATCCATTATTGTTCGTTCCAGGTATATGATGCAAGAGAGGAAGATTTTCGGTTTTTCAACCTCTCCTTTAAGTATCATTCATCAAACGCAGCAAATTCTCGTGAATCCAGTATCTTCTCTGCATATCCCTCTCAGTGGAACGCTCCCTCACAACCAAACTGTTTTGCTGGGGTTGAAGCAATTTTCCTTTCCCTTTAGCTCACACTGTTCACCTCCGTAACATTGAACTGCATGGCCAAGCTGTCCGCGCCCTTGTATTCGCCACTCTGGACCCAATCATAAGTGGCCCCACTCTTCGTCGTAGCAGTGAACGTAGCATTCATATTGACATCGAGCTTGAACTGCGTGAAGAAAGCCTTTGCAGTGCAGAACTTGCCAGCAGGACAAGCGAGCGGGAAGGTGCCCGACCGGGTGGTTACGGAGTTCTCCATTTCGGCATCCGACTGTTGTTATCAAACGACAATCAGCCAATCATCCTTTTTGAAACTTCGATCAAATGGAGAAGTAGAGGAGAACTTACAGTCAACTGCTGTACCTGCCAATTAAACTCCGTCTTGACTGAACCCTCGCTGATCAGCGGAATGCCAACCTTTCCCTCCATTCCCACGCTGCCACCAACCTGCCAGTGCGACTGCGTGGTGACAGTGCGCTGGCGGGTAATAGTGTCAGTCGTCTGCAGCGAAATAGTCTGCTGCACCGAGCTGTTGCGGTTATCGACGACCTGCGATCCGACCGTAACCTGCGTCCCAGCGCCGGACGGCATAATGCTATTCGTAAACCCCTCATAGTCAATATTCGTAATCGAAATGCTGTCCAGATTATCCAGCAAATCGACACCAAAACTCCCAAACACACCCAACCCCTCACAGTTCGTCCCGCGAATCCTCGCAATAATCCCCGCACCGACCGGGATATCCGTCCACTCGGGCGTGACCTTATTCTCCGTAATCAGCGACGTCAGCGCCTCATACTTCCTCCCAGCATCCGTCTCGAACGAGAACCCCGACACGGTATCGGCGGTGCCAGGCAGCTTCGCGATGCTGAACTTCGCAACGCGCTCGTTGCTCTCGAACGTGAACAATCCCGGGTCGACGATGGTCTCGGTGCCGGCGGTGATCTCGGTCGCGTTGCCGGACGCGCTGACGACCTTGATGCCGCGCACGTTGCTGCTGCCCATGGCCGCGTGGATGCTGGTGAAGGGCCCGTTGAGCGTGAAGTCGGTGCAGTTCTCGTTGGTGCCCGGCTTGGCCCAGCCGTCGAGGTAGGAGAGGAAGGGCCCGTCGGTCGTGGGCTCGGCGGCGACGGCGGTGGATTGGCGTGGGTACACGGCATCGCGCTTGGTGAACTTGCCATCTTTGACTGAGTCGATGAGCTCTTCCAGCTCGGATGGAGTGAGGCTTTCGATCTGGTTGATTATTGGTGTGATGTCCTTCGGCGGATCGACCACGGTGTCGTCGCGGCGGAGAAGGGATCCGCGGGATTCGGTGACTTCATGGGTGAACGGAGCAGCGAAGACTGGCTGGATAGCAAGAAGCGCAGCTGCGCAGAAGGCTGTCTTTCCGACCATGATGCTGAAAGGAGAGACTGTGGCGGAGAGAGTGAATGATTGGTCTGAAAGAAAGACTGAACAATTATTCAGCCAGCACCTGGCTGTCGAAGTGAACGAATGTGGAGCTGGTGTTGTAGCATGCTCTTGTGAGCCCAGTCATCTCCTTAAGTATCCAGTATGCTGAGAAATACACCTTGGTCGAGGGCGTCTGGCCGACTCAGTGAAAGGTACACCGGTAACGTCATCCTTGGCCTCCTATCTATGGATACGAAGAGGATGTTTGTCCACATGCCTTTCTCAGTTAAGGCATAAGGGAGACAAGACTGTAAGGCCGACAACGCAGGGGGGTGAATCTCTCAGCCGCACCAAACGTGGGGCTCCGCATCTGCCGATTGGTCCCTTGTGTCAAAAATAGCACAAATCAGTGTAGGGCTGATGGTAGATCTGTCAAGCAAATATCAGCCAGTGGAAATGCATTGCAGATGCCACTATCGACTTGCTGAAAACTGACGCATGGTCAACCGGAGGCATCTCAACGTACCATCAATCGCAACTGCCGAACCACGTTTGACTCGCGCCCAGCTGCGCAAGCGAATATCCAAAACAACTGCCTGCATACATGGCTGGTGGACTTTTGGTGTTCCTTGTGTCTTGGCGTAGCCTTAAAGCTTGGCTGGCAACGGTCCAAAACTTTGTTCAGACGCCGGTGTCTTGGCCGTGTTTTAGATGCTTCACATTGAAAGATGCGCCTATTCTAGGACTAGAAAACTCCAAGTAGGTAAATCGAACATTCCGTGAGGCTTCGATAAGACTTGGCGTCGTATGACTATGTGCCACATGAATGCACCTTTCATATCGTCTTGTCATGAATCAAGTCCACCTAACATACGTAACGTTCTTACCGCATTGGGATGACTGACCCTTGCTACCTCTTGTAGATGATAAGACGTGAAACCAGTGCATAATCTATGCGACAAAATGCAAACGATTAAATGACTACCATGACTAGCTGAGCGACGAACTAAACTCGAATGATCAACACCCAAAAACTGCGTGCATATTCTAAACAGTCAAAAATAGAGGGTATACGAGTAGAAGCTTAGAAATCTTTGTATCGCGCTGAAGAAGTCAAACAAGAAAGGACCAACAAACCAGCTGTTACCCCACATCGTACACATCAAAGCAACCAATAACAATTCTTAAAACTCTTGCGCCGTAATGAATCTCTCCGGCGCCGGTCTTTCCGGAGTATCCTTTGTCTCCGCAGCCTCCTTCACCTCGGTACCGTCCTTTGTCTCCGTATCCTTCTTCTCCGAACTTTCCGCCACCAGTTTCTCCGATTCTCCGGTCTTGTCATCAGCAGTCGGCTTTGCGGACTCTTCGGTCTTCGCGTCAACAGTGACTTCCTGCGCCGACTCCACCTTCGTCTCCTCTTGCTCATCCTTCTCCTCTTTATCTTTGAACTCTGCCCTGCTCATCGTTCCAGCAATGCTGACGTCAGCAATGCTGCTACTATCCATGCTCTTCCTCAAGCTCTCCTGAAAGCTCATGAGAGTAGTGGTGCTGGGGTTGGACTTGTGGTTGCCGATGTTAAGCTTGAACGGATACGCGATGCCATCTCTGAAAGGACGAGTACTCGAATTTTGCGACGCAGGGATGATAGTCGGGGGAGCGCCTTCAGCGGCATGTTCAGAAATCACCACAGTAGGCTGTCCAACTCCAGGGCTTGGGAGAGGCGAGGAGAAAGTGGAGTTTGCGGCTGTGTTGATGCTGGCGGCGTCTTCGGGGGCGCGAGTGGAGATAGTGGCGGTGACAGAGGCAGCGCTCGTGCCTGCCTTTGTGATGGCGGGAATGGCCAAGCTGCTGCTGCCATATTCGTCGGCGTCGGCGACAGGGGCGGCGAGAGCGTCTCGGGTGAGAGTGGGGGAAGGGGGGACAGAGGAACCGGTCTGTCCTTCGTCGGTGATCGTGCGTCGGCGAGAACGAGAACGGGCGGAGGCGATCGAACGCTTGCTTTTCTTCTTGCTGCTGGTGCTCAGCGAACGAGCTCGTGACTTTGGTTCGCTCTCGGCCGAACCTTTTCCCTCTCCGTCCACTGCTTCTTCCTTGACGCCGTCTGCCTGCGTCTCGCGTTTGATTGTCATTTGGTCGTGCTTGCTGCCCCAACCGCTCCACATTGCCAGACCCCAGCCCTTGGCTACCCTCGTCTTCGGCATGTCCTTATCCTTCAGTCGTCGGCCTGCAAGGGCTGTCGGCGGGGGCGTTTCGCCTTCGTACTCTTCATATCCCTGGGCGAACTCCTCTATTCTCTTCTTCTGCACGGCGCGCTTCTCCTTCTCGTACTTCTTTGCCCATTTCTGCTGGATGCCCATCCATTTCCTTACCGGTCCTTCCTTAATGACGCCAATTTCAGACGCCGAAAGTTGGAGTGCCTCCAGCTCTGACGGGGGCTCCATAGGCCTGATTGCACCGTGGCGGTTGATTCGTTGGCGGATCATGTGGTCCTTGAAAGGCGGAATCGCATCTCCGGCTCTCCCTACCGACTCTTCACTACTATTGTCCGCTTTGAGACCCGCATTAGAAGCGCCCTCTTCGGTCTTCTGCTGCTTGGAGCTGCCGTTCGTCGTTTCTGGGTCATTACCTGATTCTGACGAGCTGCTGATGTGAGAAACGGCGTCGTCATCGAGAATGTCGATTGGCTTGTTCTGTGCCCTTGCAAGAGCCCAGGCGCTAAACTGTGCCACGGCGCGGTACATGAGCTTCGCTGGCCGGGTGAAGCTCAACGTGTGCGTGACGTGGCACAAATCGTCCCAAACCTCGAGCTTCACATCGGTTGGTGGATACTTCTTGGCCTGCTCCAGCGCTCTCTCTTGCTCCTCGGGACTCATCTTGGAGAGATCGGGGAGGTAGTCCATGGGTGCGGCGGCCTTGTGTGCGAGGTAGATTTGCTCGTCGCAAAGCAGTTCTCCTCCGCCAACCTGGATGAGAAGCGGCGGGAGGCCACCCAGTGTCGGTTGGAGGATAGGCGATACCAGAGGATGAGTGATAAGTTCATTTGCAGCGTACAATTGGATCTGGTCCTTGATGGTGATCAACTGCCCATCAATGTTGACGGAGAGCACCGGCGGAGGGGGAGGAATCGATTGAGCATCAGCTGTCGATGGTGCGGAAGCCTCGGCACCGTCGCGGGGGTTTTCAATTGAGTAACCGCGGGCACGCTCCTGCTTTTGCTCTGCAGATTGACTTGCGGTGAGATCCTTGAGCTTTCCAGACTTTGCCTTCAGCTCCATGGAGGCCTCCTTGATAACCTTCATATCGTCGTCATTTGGAGGCGGCCAGGACACTGAAGGCTTGTGCACAAAACCATGTGCCGGAATATAGTCCCATTTCCCATCGCCACACAAACTAGGGAAGGAATGGGTCAAATCCACCCAGGGCGAAAGCAGAACTCCTCCAGCCGGCAGAGGTATTCCCTGATCGCGCAAAGTGACCAGCATGGCCAGCGTCATACCGCCTCCGGCGGAATCACCGGCAACGATAATAGTCGATGGATCGTGCTTCTCCAGGAGGTGTAGATACGCCGCAATGGCATCTTGCAGGCCGCAGGGGAAGGGAAACTGGGGCGCAAGGCGATACCGAGGGGCAAAGATGCGCGCTTTCAGCTTCCGTGCGTGGCGCTGCATCTGGTAACGATGCTCGTCAACGCTGCCAAAATAATACGCGCCGCCGTGGATGTAGAGCATGATTCGCGAGCCCAGCTCGTCGCCGGCCTCCTTGCGCTCGCTAGCGTCCTTCCGCATCTCAACCCATTCGGCCTTCAGCTCGGCGTTGTCGCGTCGCCATTGCCACCACGTCTTGCCGCCAACCAATTTGATACCATCCGGTCCCAATTGCGATTGTAGCAGGTCGGCCGCTTTGGAAAGGTAATCGGACGAAATGATGACTTCGTCGGTTTTCACCCAGGCCGGGACGGGGACCCATTGCTGGGTGAATGCCTGGACCTCCTCGACGGTGTGTTCGGCAGCATAATGGAGGAATTCCCGGACGAGTTGAAGGCCCTCGTGGTAGCCGAGATGGGCGGTAGGTTTGCCGTGGAGCGGCTTGCGGTTGAGGTACTGCGGGGCGCTGTCAGCCGGAGAAGTTGTTGGGAGAGAGTCATGGGCGGCGCACATGCGAGAAGTAGGTTTGTATAACGGTTGGCGTAACGGCGGCGCCAACGGTGATCGTATTCAAAACCATGGTCTCTCGATGGATCAACAGATTGCCGTATTTGGCAGGGTCGCACGTTGGTTTCAGGGAGGTCAGGCGCGGAGCATGCTGGGACAGAACGCAGGGAGAGAGCGACGATGGATTGGCGCGAGAGGAGAGACAGGCGACAGGGGCGTGGAATATGGGTGGTGGGAAAGGGGCTGGGCTGAGGTTAAGGCGTGAATTTGGATGGGCGCCGGCGCACAAATCCCACGAGGGTCCAGCGTTGCAGGGATAGCTACGTCATGCGCCCACATTGATGGTCAAGCCTAGCCCGCTACAGCGCATCATTTTTTGCGCCGCCCGCCTGCTGTGCGCCCGCACCCCGACGACGCTTCTATAGACCTCGCCCACCACACCGATGTCGAACGAAAACCCCACGCGTGAGTCGACCTCGACTGCTCATGGCTGCGCCGCACCTCTGACCTGGTCGCAGCCGAATTCAAGTCCGAGCGCTTTGGCCACGGCATCTGGTTTGCTCTGCAGGCCTGGCCCGCCCTGACCGTCGCTATCCAGAGCCAGTTCGGCGGCCCCGATGGTGCCGACAAGCGCGACTGGCTCGCCGGAGCTATCACCGAGATCTTTGAGAACGACCCCGAGACCGACCAGCTCGATATTGAGACAGTGCTGCTGCAAGTCATGGAGGACGAGTTCGAGGTGCGCCTCGAGGACGACAGCGAGGTGGCAGTCGCCGCCACAATCGTAAAGATCAAAAACGAAATTAGCAACAATGTCTTCGAAACGGTCGACGCCATGGAGCACAGATGGCGAAAGCGCAGGGGCAAGGGCCCCAACCTGGCCAACGTCGAGGTCGTTCAGGAGGGCACCCAAGACGCCAGCGGCAGCGACGACGATGATGACGACTACGAGGACGACGACGATATGGACATGGGTGAGGCGCCACAGCTAGTGCCGGCACCGCCCAAGGAAAAGGTCGAGCCCGAGGTCGACGAGGATGGATTTACTAAGGTTGTCGGCAAGAAGAGGCGCTAAAAAGGAGCTGCTTGCATGATATGGCGTTGACGGAGTACTACGAAGGGCATAGACGGCGCTTGGATGGGCATATAGAAGCTCTAATAGATAGCGCGCAGCATTGCGCACATATTTGCATCAGCACGTCTTGGCTCTGAAATTGCAGCGGCACCGGTTGCTGAATGCGGCGTCGCGGCGGGAAGAGCCGCAGCACAGGCGGACATCACCAGAGAAGCTCCACACGCGCGTCAGGGACGAGCACCAACCACCGACACGGCCGAGCCAGCACGCTGCGCAACGCCTCCACAAACCTCTCGCATCCAGCCTACGTCCTAGAGCGCCGCATCCGCCACCCCACCTCGCCCGCCACAGGTAGCTGCGCGCTGCCCCGCTCCGGCCCAGCATGGATGTCGCCTACGACCACATCCAGGAGGAAACCTTCCCCGACGACGAGCGCCGCGACAAGCCCGCCCAGGCCAGCGGCGCGTCGCAGGAGCAGTCCAAAGACTTCAATACCGAGGTCCAGGAGGCCTACAAGGCCATCAGCAACAGCCCCTGGGCCGCTCGCATCGGCGGCTTGTGGGGCACGGTCAAGAAGCAGGCACGCTCCTCCACACGCCCACGGCTTGCTGCCGGCACCCGACCATAATTGCTAACCTCCGCGGGGCTCAATACCCGCCGAACAGGGCGAGTCCTACTACGAAACCGCGCGCCAGCAGTCGGCGCCCGCGCTCGAGCAGGCCGGAAAAGGCCTGACGGATCTCCGCACCACGGTGCTCTCGCACACCCGCAACATCTCGAGCTCGCTGCCGCAGATCCCCGCCGACGACGCCGCTGCCTCCGCGGCCGATGCCAACACCAAGAAAACAATCATCACCGACAAGGATGGTAATACGATTGAGGTCAATGCGCCCGTCGCCCCGGAGAAGAGCGCGGCCGCGAGCGGCGGTGAGGAGCGCGCCGAGTCGCTGCCGGCCGACATCGTCAAGGAGGCCGAGGGCATGCTGTCGCGGCTGCGCGGCCTGGGCGCCGAGCGCCTGAAGGACATCCAGAAGGCCGAGGACGCCGCCGACGAGGCCCTGCTGCGCTTCGGCACCAACATCCGCAACTACCTGCGCGAGGCCGTCACCATCACCGGCCCGGAGGACGATTCGCAGTCTTCGACGAAGGTGCTCTTCGAGAGCAAGGATGCGCAGGGCAAGCGCGTGATTCACACGACCCGCTTCGATGCCCAGCTGCACGTCATTCATGTGTCTCTTGATAGCTTCTTGAAGGACCCGGAGAGCCCTGAGTGGGAGGGCTGGACCAAGCAGTTTGATATCGACAAGAAGACCGCGGATATTGCCAAGGATCTGGAGAAGTACCCAGAGCTGCGGACGTCGATGGAGGCGCTGGTCCCGGAGAAGGTCGAGTACAAGCCTTTCTGGACTCGATACTATTTCCTGAGGCATGTCATCGAGAGCGAGGAGCAGCGGAGGAGGGAGATGCTGAAGGGTAAGAATTTCCACCTCGGAGATTAGAACACCTTGGCATTGCTAACAGATTGCCGCAATAGCGTCCGCCTCTGGCGCTGGCGAAGAAGTCGGCTGGGACGACGACTCGGAGGACGAGGAGGCCGACCGCTCCTCCTCTAAGACGTCTACCCCTAACCCGCTCGCCACCTCGCAAGGCACCCTCAAGCCCACCGACGCCGGCGCGAAGGCCATCACTCCCGACAAGGACACGGCATCGAAGCTCCGCAACAGCGACGAGCGCTCGCAAGCCGACAGCGACGCCAGCTACGACCTGGTCAGCGGCGCCACCAGCAAGACGCCCGGCAGCCCCAAGGAGGAGAAGAAGAACCCGGCCGCCGACGACAGCGATGAAGACTGGGAGTGACTGGATGAAATCATTGCCTACCGTCAACATGATTTCATTGGTTGCTGACTATCCGTTCTTCCAACTATGCTTTTTGGTCATGCGTTCTGTGCTCTACTTGCAATGCGTGTTTCCCTTTACCCCCTTACTGACTGGATGTTCGCGATACGTGCTGTTCGCATGGGCTTCCTTGGTGGGGTTTGAGCATAAATTGAATGGTATTTGTCCATCTTGATGATATCGTTACGGATCCTGGGATGTCGAATAAAGCGAGCAGTTGGTACGAGGGTGTATGGTTTCATGCGTTTTTGTAATGTAGGAAGTACGCTTTACTGCAGTAATGATTTTCCGAAAGGTCGGTGCGTAGGACGATTGAGCTGATGTTCATTCCCCCGACGGCACGTCAGGCTGATAGTTGTGTATAATCCTTGTTGTTATTTCGTTGACGACTGTTCGTGAAATGTGTGCTATTGGGAGGGCAGGCTTGGGTATCTATCTCTAGCTGTGTTTGACCGAGTTTATAATAATTTCTCGCTGTGCAATAACCATCTTATCTTTTCGTGCAACACCCCTTCGTTCCGCGGCCGTGAAAGTATGTGGCAAAACTGCCAGAAGAAGAAAATATCAAAAGGCTAATCCCGCAAAACGGAAGACCCCATCTGCTTTTTCACAAAATGCCTTCCGCTTTCATGCGCCTCTTCGCCCTCAACAGCAATCCGCTAAACCTCGGAATACCCTCTCACATTCTTCACCCCCTTCTTCTTTTTCGCCTAACTCCTCTACCTCTCCTCCCGCGGCGTCTCTTGCCGATTCTGCCTCCTCCTCTCCCCAACGCTCAACCTTCCACCGCCATTACCACCACCACTACCGCCCCGATCCGTCGCCTTCCTTAGCAACGGGCTGGGCTGCGCGCTCGTCTCGCGGCTCGGAATGGGCACGTCCCGATGCGTCGGCAGCAGCGGGGAAGAGCTGGCGTAGTACTGACGGTCGCGGAGGGGACTGCTGCTGCTGTTGCCACCGCTGCCGCTGCCGGAGCCGGTGCTGTTTGCGAACGCCGCCCGCGCGCCTGCCTCGACGCGGCGGTGGGGGTGGTGCAAGTGCGGCTGCGGATGCCTGCTGGCGTCGAGGTGCCGGACGGTCGGCGACGAGTCCTCGCGGTAATAGCGCTGCTGCTGCTGTTGGTACTGTTCCGCGCCGCTGTCGTCGTAGTACCGGTCGTCCCCTTCGCCGCCCTCCTGCAGCGCGTACGGAGTTCCTTCTCTCTCCTCCCCGTCGTACTGGCTCCCGCCAGCGTGCATCTCCCGCTCCAGATACTCCTCGCCTCGCCGCTTGATTGGGCTCTCGTCGTACGGGTCGAAGCCGACGCGCCTCACGGCGTCGCGGCGTACGCGTCGGCGTAGGTCTGCGTCGCTGCCGGCGCCGACGGTTGAGGCGGACTCGGACAGGAAGAAGGTGAGGAGTTCGTCTGGGATGGCGAGGTGCGAGGATTGTTGGAATTGCTGGAGCGCGGTGAGGCGGACCAGCATTTCGAGGAGAGAGAGGGAGGTGCGGATGGCTGGGAGGGAGGTGGGTGCAGGTGGTGGGGAGAAGGTCGGGGCCGGGGAGTAATATGTTGGGCGGGTTTGTAACGCGGTTCCCGGGACTGGTGGTGAGGAGTGGTAAGGGGCCGGCGAGGGCGTGCGAAGGTTGAGGTTCGTGAGGCCGGTCGTCAGGCGGGGGTCGAGGGAGGCGGAGCGCGAGGACGGAGTAGCGCCGGGTGGGGAGGTTGATGAAGGAGGTTGTGTCGGTTCGGTCGTGTCGTCTTCATCCTCGGAGTCGGATTCCTCGACGTAAACCTCGAAGGCGACCCACTCAGGGTCGAGGTTGAGAGGAAGCCGCCATGGTTGCGTCGTCTCGTCGTCGTAGTGCTCAGTGCCGTGTTGCGGCTCTGGTTCCGGGGCTCGAGAGGACTCGCGAAACAGCTGCGCATCGACTTCCGACTGATCGTCCTCTGTGGGTGCGGCAGGTGCTGATTCTTCCCTCACGTCCTGTGATTCTTCCTCTTCATAGTCGTCGTACCAATGCTCCGCGGCCTGTCGCTCCATCATGCGGCGCGGCGGTATTGCGTTGACATCACGCTTCAGGAGCAATATTGGGTTGTTGGTCTCGCCGTCTGTTCCGATGTTGAGGATCTTTCCGGTGTCGGCGTAGAAAATCTTCGAAACCTGGTGGATGGGGATGATCTCGCGGATGCCTGCTCTGGCGACGTCTTCGAATGGCCCCGGCTGCAGCTCACCCTCCTCGAACGTGTGGACGCGATCATCGTCCAGGTCTTCAATGATGAGAAGCTGGTAGGCAAACTCATAGGCTTTACCTTCGGCGGCCGGTATGCTCCTATGGGCGTGGGAACTGTTCGAGGGAGTGAAGTCCTGGATGCTGTCGAGTGGAACCCTCATGAGCTTCACACGTGCCTTGTGGATGACCTCCTTCCACGTCGTGTCCCTGATTCCTTCTTCGTCTTGAGGACGTATGTGACCAGCAAATAGCATGTACATAGAAAGGGTGAAAGCCGGGCCAATTTGTTGCGCGCCGGTGGGGTTCATGGAATACTGGGTGTCTCCTGCAGTTAGGAAAGTGCTTGCCTGCAGTAACCTGGAAGGAGAAACTGTAGAAGGCAGCGAACTGGATAGGTTGGCACCGGAGGTAGTGATGGCCAGGTTGATGAGAGGCACTGCATCTTCGATGCGGGCGAGCAGCTTTTTGATGTCGGAAATGATGAACTTCACCTCTAGCTCATTGTCGGCTTTCGGCTTGGCACGGGAACTCCCTCTGCGCTGAAGTTCTTCCTCACCGGCTGCTTTAGCTAGGCGGACCCCGAGAGACTGAATGTCCCAACGGAGGGATTTGGTTAGGATGACAGCAGATTCAAGTGAGGTGTTGCCGCGGGCGGAGATAAGCTCTATCATATCAATAGCCGGCGAGATGATCTGCCAGAATATTAGCGCATCAACTCAGAGAGGCTGAGATTTGGTGTTCATACCCTGATCTTGCTCTCCAAGCGTAGCTGCAGATCTGCCAGCTCCTGCTTCTCGGTGCTATTATCCACTGACTACAAGGATCAGCCAAGTTTGGACGCAACGGCGACTAGGGGACGAACCTTGATGAGGCGGGAGCACTGCTTCATAGCATAGCTGCTGGTGATGACTATGCCAGATCTGATGGCATAGTTCATCGCCTGCTGCGTAACCTGTCAAATGTCAGATCTTGATCATGGTAGCACTGCAGACGCCCGTGATAATGGAGTGAGGTAATATGAAGCCACGATGGACGATCGGGGTTTCAGCGGCGCAGGAACTGTCTCGGAGCAGCAACACATACCTTGGACAGCAGAATATCCATGATGGGCGGTGGTTGTAGTGGATCGCGCGCAGAGGCAACGACAAACGGGCAAAGCGCGGAGGGTTCGAGAATTGGGTAACAATAAGACGCGGCAGCGGGGGCGGGCCGGTCAGGAGCTGACGTGAATCACAAGGCGCCGCCCACGAAAACTGGGCTTTATGACTCCAAAGTTCGACTCAGCCCTGTGCATGCACGTCATTGGTGCCCGGCGAGGGATTTGGAAGGAGAGGCAGCCGCCGCCGGAGAGCCTAAGAGGTGGTCTGTGCGCATCGATTTGTGCCCCACCACTTGAAATGGCCGCCCAAGATCAAGCCTTTTGCTGCTGGACCACCCGCCCACCCATTCCCCAAATTCCACTTCCAACCCGCGGGCCGCCTATATAGGACTCTGCCCTCGCTGCTGCGCCTCCGCCAGCACTACATACCCACCTCCGCGACCCCCGCCCGTATCGCGCCACACACAACGTCAAAATGGCTGACCTCAACTCGTGGGAGGACGACAAGGATGCCCAGGACGAGAGCCTCGCCCAGCAGGCCCAGCAGCAGATGAACCTGAACTCCGCTCGCGCTCCCACCTTCACCCCCGGCGCCGCATCCTTCACTCCTGGCGCCGCCGCCTTCACCCCGGGCCAGCCCTACCAGTACGGCGGTGGCTACAACCAGTACGGACAATACTACGGCGGTGGCTACCCCCAGTACGGCCAGCAGCAGCAATACGGCCAGTACGGCTACGGCCAACAGGGCTATAACTACCCCCAGCAGGGCTATGGCGGATTCCCCCAGCAGAACTTCCAGCCTCAACAACAGCAGCAGCAGCAGCCGCGCCAGACTCCGAAGATTGCCAAGCGCGGCGATGATCTCCAGGCAGCAGCCCCCGCGGCGCCTGCAGCTGCTCCCGCCGCCAGCTCGCCCAAGGCGGCACCCAAGACTCTCTCCATCGGCGGCGACGGCTCCACCAAGGTCGAATCCGCCGGCGGCACCAAGGTTCTGAGCATTGGTGGCGACTCGCCCAAGGTCGAGAAGGCCGGCGCTACAAAGGTGCTTAGCATTGGCGGCTCCGCTCCTCCCTCGGCCGCCAAGGATGCCGCCAACAAGGACCAGGGTGCTCCCCAGGCTGGCAAGAAGGTCACCGCCGCCAAGGCCATTGAAAAGACTGGCGAGACTGCCGGCCCCGCCGCCGCCGCCGCCAGCGGCAGTGGCAGGGCTTCACCCACTCCCTCCTCCGGCAGGAACAGCCCTACCCGCGCCTCGGATGTGAAGGCCGCCAAGCAGCAGGCCGACCTGGTCGCCCAGGAGCAGGCCGCCGATGTCGATGAGGACACGCTGGCCGAGATGTACGGCAAGGAGCACGTCAACGTCATTTTCTTGGGCCACGTCGATGCCGGCAAGTCCACCCTCGGTGGTTCCATCCTCTACGCTACCGGAATGGTCGACGAGCGGACAATGGACAAGTACAAGCGCGAGGCTAAGGAGGCTGGTCGTGAGACTTGGTACCTGTCGTGGGCTCTGGATCTGACCAAGGAGGAGCGTTCGAAGGGTAAGACGGTCGAAGTCGGAAGGGGTTTCTTCGAGACCGAGACGCGCCGCTACAGTATTCTGGATGCTCCTGGCCACAAGACGTACGTCCCCAACATGATCGGAGGTGCCTCGCAGGCCGATGTCGGTGTCCTGGTCATTTCGGCACGTAAGGGCGAGTACGAGACTGGTTTCGAGAAGGGTGGCCAGACGAGAGAGCACGCCGTGCTTGCCAAGACCCAGGGTGTCAACAAGCTCTGTGTCGTCGTTAACAAGATGGACGACCCGACCGTCGAGTGGAGCGAGGACCGCTACAAGGAGTGCACTACCAAGCTCACCCAGTTCCTCAAGGGTGTTGGTTACAACCCCAAGACTGGTGCGTGAATTCTTAACTGTCTTTTCTGTGTATTCCTGTGCTGACGAAATGATTTAGATCTCACTTTCATGCCCGTCTCTGCACAGACCATGAAGGGTATCAAGGACCGGATTCCGAAGGACATTTGCCCGTGGTACGACGGCCCCTCGCTTTTGGAGTTCTTGGACAACATGAAGACCCTCGAGCGCAAGCTCAACGCCCCCTTCATGATGCCCATTGCCGCCAAGTACAGGGATATGGGTACGATGGTCGAGGGCAAGATCGAAGCCGGTGTGATCAAGAAGGGCGTCAACTACCTCATGATGCCCAACCGCGAGACCGTGGGCATCTCTGCTCTGTATGGCGAGACGGAAGACGAAATCCAGGCCGCGACCTGCGGTGACCAGGTCCGCATCCGCCTCAGGGGCATCGAAGAAGAAGACATCCTCCCCGGCTTCGTGCTCTGCTCGCCCAAGCGTCCGGTCCACTGCGTCAAGAAGTTCGAGGCGCAGATTGTGCTGCTTGAGCTCAAGTCAATCCTGTCGGCCGGCTTCAACTGCGTGCTGCACGTCCACTCGGCAACGGAAGAGGTCACGTTCGACGCGCTGCTGCACAAGCTCGAGAAGGGCACGGGCAGGAAGAGCAAGAGGCCGCCGGGCTTCGCCACCAAGGGCATGAGCATCATTGCCCGCCTGTCCATCACCGGTGCTGCCGGCAGCGTTTGCGTTGAGAGATTCGAGGACTACCCGCAGATGGGTCGTTTCACCCTCAGAGATCAGGTAAGCATTCTCACGGCCGCAAATGGTTCTCGCTAGGCTTGATTTTCTAACACGATATCCAGGGTCAAACAATTGCCATTGGCAAGATTACGAAGCTCATCACGGAAGACGAGGCTTAAATTCGAACCACGGTAAGAGACGGGCATTCTACGAGGCGTTTTTGAATGCGGCTTGTGAGCAAAAAAATATTTACCCCATTTACGGTTGATGAGTACGGGAGACGAACGGACTTTGTGATGTCGGGGGCTTAAGTATTTTGAACGAGAGGAATATCGAGAACCACCACGACGGCTTTTTTATTATTCTTTTCGGACCGTTGGGAAGTGTAGACGAGAGACCAAAAAAATTCGAAAAGTGTTTTTCTGAGGCCGGAGACAATACTTCATTTATTTCCCTTCCTTTCGCGGAGCCACAGCTGACAAGGATGCGAGCTGATCACAAGGATTCACGAAGATATTCGGCAATTGGTGGGTTGAGGTGGTGGCTTCTTGACTCAAGGTCACGATGCAGGACGCCTTCTCATTGGCCGCCTCTTCGGGTCACATCTACCCCCGCTCCGCGGAGTGGAGAAGCCGCGGTAAAAAAGCACCAACGACACCTCTTCCCGACCCGCACTTGCCGCCTCCGCGGAGCAGTCTAACTGCTGACGGCTTTTCTTGAATCAGCCATTCACGCCTCATATGCGGCACAGCAGTATTGTTGCACCCCACCCACATTGGCGCCAGGGTGATGGCGTGTGTGTGGCATGTATATATAGGCATGCGGTACCGCAGGGCTTCAGATGCTCGTGGAACAACACAGCGGGGCTGGCTTTTGTACGACGTTACGACAGCTTATGCCACAGCCTTAATCGCTTCCTCTAGAGCATCGTGGGATATTCGAAAGGGTATTACGAACCGGTTTCAAAAGAATACGCTTCAAGAGCTAGGAGAAGAGAAGGGAAAAGGAAGGAAAAGAGAGAAACAATTAATCTCGCAATCATGGAGGTCGGCGATTTCCCATTGAAGGGCAAGATCGTCGTCGTTACTGGAGGCGGGTCCGGTGAGTGCTTTTCCCCGCATTTCTGCTTATTCGCGAGCTTGTTTTACGAAAGGGCGAGGATAATCGCAATCTGCTCAGGACGGCGGGAATACAGCAGAGGCCGAACTATTGTATCTCGAGCCCGATGACTAACAACCGGCGCAGGCATCGGTTTCGAAATCGTCAAGCTCGCCGCCTCCATTGGTTCCAAGGTGGTCGTTGCCGACCTGAAGCTCAATGAGCAGGCCGAAGCGTTCGTAAAGAGCCAGGATGAGAAAGACCTAGTGTTCCAGAGATGCGACGTGACCAAGCGGGCAGATCTGGAGAGGCTGGTTGAGGTCGCGGAGCAGAAGTGGGGAGAGGTTCCGGACGTGTACATGGCGTCAGCAGGAGTATTCGAGCCGGTGAGTAGACGTCTGCCTTTTCTTCCCTCCACTACATCCATCCCCTCCCCCACCATCTCATAAAGCCCCCAATCACTAACAGATTCCTCACAAAAAAAGGCCACTTCCAACTTCTGGACCGACACCGAAACGGACTCGTACACCACCCTCGCCGTCAACGTGACGGCCCCGCTCAAACTCACCCGCATCGCGCTGCGCGCCTTCCTCCGCTCAAACAAGCGCGGCGTCGTCCTCCTCGTCTCCTCCATCGCCGGCTACGCCGGCACCTACGCCGTGCCGCTGTACACGGCGTCCAAGCACGCCGTCGTCGGCTTCGCGAAATCGATGCGCAAGGCCGACGCGGAAGAGGGCGTCAAGGTCGTCGCGCTGTGCCCCGGCGTGGTGCGGACGCCGTTGTGGACGCCCGGAGCGAGCGAAGCGAGCAACGCGAGCCCAGCGAGCAGCGAGGGCGGGAAGAACGGGGGGCAGACGAATCTTCTGAAGGACTTTGCCTACCCGGCCAGCGTCATCCTGGAGCCGGCCGTCGTGGCGCAGGCGGCGGTGCGGCTGGCGGAGCGGGGCGAATACGGCGGCGGGACGGTGCTGGAGTGCACGACGGCGGGCTTGCGCGTCATTCCCGAGTGGGGCGTGAAGCCGCCGCCGCACCGGGAGAGCGGCGACAGAAACACGGGGGCGCCGCGGGAGGTGGTGCCGCCGGAGAAGGTGGAGGTTAAGGAGTATCTGGCGCGGGAGAGGAGGGGGGGTCGGTCGAAGTTGTGACGGGGACGCGTAGTAGGGGTTGTTGGGTGAGCGGTGGGGGCGAGGGCGGGGGCGGGGGTTGTTGCAGTGACCGCAGCAACTGGTGGAAGGCCTGGATCAGCGTGCTCGGGCTGCCTTTGGGCTTGGTGTAGTTGGCGAGTTGGAGGTGCTGTGTGCCGGGCGCGCGGGACAGCGCGGCGTAGAGCTCGCCCTCCTTGAACGTCTGCGCCAGATCGACTTTGACGCGCGGGAGCGTCAGGCCTTGCGCCGCGGAGACGGTCAGAGCCCAGGCGGGGATGAGCGGGATTTGCGTCTTGCTGGCGAGAATCTTCCGGCCCTGGCCCGGCACGTAGCAATCGGCCTTCCACGTCTCCTCGGTGCATATGTGGTCTACGGTGCTGCCGTCCAGAAGCACGAAGCGGACCTTCGGTCGAGGAATGTCCCCCTGGCCGGTGGGGTGGAATGATACGACTTTGCCAATGGTTCCGATGGTCAGGCGAGGGTCGGAGAGGTTCTTTGTGAGCATCACTTGTGCTTGTAGCTTTAGTTGTAGCGAGTTTGGAACAATACACTGACGGGACAGTCTATGCCGAGCCCGTGAAAAATCTTGGCCGTGGTAGGAAAGGGCGCGGTACGTGTATCCCTTTCCTTGGAGTCGGTCCATCCGGGTCCTGTTCACTTCATTGACTTCTTCTGGGGACGACGAAAGGGCCGTTGGCTCTAGGCCATGCCATTTTATCAGCGGCCGGTTCAGTC
The DNA here is from genome assembly GCF_012971845.1 of Lasiodiplodia theobromae. Lineage (NCBI taxonomy): Eukaryota > Fungi > Ascomycota > Dothideomycetes > Botryosphaeriales > Botryosphaeriaceae > Lasiodiplodia > Lasiodiplodia theobromae. The sequence continues at coordinate 795,055 of NW_023336409.1, read as the reverse complement.
TTTCCAGCGTGGCGATGGTGCGTTTTGAGACGCGGCCTTCTCGGGTCTCGTTGAGCATTCTGACCAAGTCTGGATCCTTTTGGCGGAAGACGTGGGACAAGGACACTTGATGCTTGATGAGGGGCCAAGTGGGGGCTTCGAAACAGAATGCTCCATACCTACTTTTCGGTTCGGGATGTTGCTCTTTCGGGTTCGGGTCACGTAGTTGTTGAGCAAAGTCCCCAGTAGCCACGATTTGCAGGCCGCCGAACGGTCTGTTGTTTTTGCGTATCCTCCGCGCATCTCGCTCCAATTGGACAAAATCACCCGGTCTCATCATCGAAATGCGGTCGAGAACAACAGCCCTGGCTTCCTCTAAATTCTTCCCCCATGCTTGCTCTTTGACCAAGCCAGTAAGCACACAAACCTGGACGCGGTTCGGTCTCGTAGGGTATTTCTCCTCGAGTGCAACGATTAGCTCTCGCAACAGCATGGACTTGCCAGAGCCAGCGGGCCCGGTAAAGAAGACGTTCTGCTCGTCCTTGACGACCAGTTTCATGATGGCCTGCTGCTCGTCGGTCAGAGGTAATGGGTTGCCAGACGCATCTCGCGGCCGCTCCGGATACAGCCTTCCCGCCCATTCGCTCTGGTCGAGGAATCGGTCCAGCACCCTTGGGTTTCGCAGCTCCTCGTTGAGCATCTTTTTCTTTAATTCCTCCTCTTTGCGCGCATGCTTCTCCTTTGGATTCTTCGCCTTCTTCCTCGTCCATTTCTCTCTGCTTTGAATTCTGACCGGGTGCTGCTTGCTGCGCTCGATGCGATGCTGGACGATGCCCTGATACCGGCGTGAAAGCGCGACTTCGGCGGCAGCGTGAGCTGATGATGCACATGCCGCAAGGCGGTGCAGACCGTCCGCTGCATGGCCGCTGCTGAGCATGCTCGGCGCACGACCGAGGTGGCTCTCAGTTGGAGAGACATCTCTTGATAGCGAAGGTTGCGCAAGAAGATTTTTGAAGCAAGCAGCCGCCGTCTTGATATCGCGCTAAGAGAAATGGGACATTGCTGTTGGTGCGGCGATGCTTATGTCAGCACACTTCCTCACGTAAACCATAGGCATTCCGAAGTGACATATTTAACTACAACGCGCGATCCGCTAATACATTATGCTCGTCCAGATTGTGTGCTCTTTGTACGTCTCCTTAAAAAGTTCCAAGCGGACTGCGAACACTTCCACTACGTACTGTGGCATTCCAGCTGATTGGTCGGTATCTATCCAACATAACCAGGCAGTAAGACCTCAGGCATCAATTGCCAATGAACGGCTCGCCAAGTTGAGAATTTTTGTAGCAAGCTTCTTTTTTTCTTCTTCCTTTTTTTTCTTTTTTTGCCCAATCGTGAATAAGAAAACGAGGTCAAAATGAGGGAGTATGCTGCCATTTGACACGGCTTGTGATATGCGGCAGACCTGCCGATTCCTGTTGTCGATCAAGTCAGAAGTTGTTGCCTAGGTACAGCTTGGCATTGTTTACGGATGCACCCCCGAAGTTGGGACAAATCAGCTGTTGCTGTCTCACACCCATTATTGATGAAACGTGCCCACAAATACAATCCACCAAACGTCATCATCGTCTGAATTAAGTTTAGAGCAAAATTAGCCACTTAATCTGCGAGAAAGGTTCTGGAAAACATGGCTCTTCAACACGTTATGGTTATTATGTTGCAACTATATACGACCGATCATCCACCACCTTTGGACCGTTTATCTATGTTGTACCATTTCGCCAACCAAGTCCACTTGCTATAGTCCTGATAATGCTAGCATGTGGAGCTTATTTTGGCGAATTAGACCAAAACAAGCCTGCATGCGATCGACGAATTTGATGGCGCCACTCGTGTATACCAGTCAGAATCCACAAACATCGGAACAAATGCTTTTTCAAGTAACAAAAACAGGCGCGGGCGTAGGTACAGGTCACGCATACGGATTTAGTTGCATCAGTTCGAAGCCAAGTTTTACGAATGCAGGCATGCATGCATTTCGCCCCCATATTGATGTGGTATAAAGAACGGGTCCATTGCTTCCTGCATCATCTTCCAACTCTTGCACATCTCTGCGATTTCACAAGTTTTTATTGCCATGCGTTTTCCAAAGACGCGATCGAGTTCTGATCAGCCAACATCTAGAGAGTACCAACGCCTCCGGAATGTAAAAAATTCTTGGGTCCCCGGCAAAGTTCTTTCGATGGAAAGGGTATTCGAGTGGTATATTTTCCCTTTACATTTGGTACTTACATTTATTTTCGCAATGACCACACTGTTCTACCTGGATGGGAAAACCTTTCGGACCGACAACGGTGACGAGATCGATCTGGTGCGGCATTCTCGCCAGCACGGTGAGCTATACCAGTCAGATATTACGACGCTCATTTCTGTCGGCCTTGTTCTTGTGCGATGGGCGACTGCAAGCTGCGCAGTCCTTGCTGCACAGAGATGCATGTTCATCCTCCTAGAGCAACACGGTATGACCTTCACTTCGATCAACCGTCTTTTCTCGTTCGGCATAGCCCCATTCGGGAGAAAGATGTACCAGATATGCTGCGGGGGCGTCATAATTCTCCTCTTGCCCGCTCAATGGAGCGCACCACTCGCGTCCGGCGCCGTCTCCTGGATACCCTATCGCACTTTCAGACCCGCCGATTTCAGTATCACAATGCCCGTTCCTGGTCTATCACGTGAGTCTGACTGGTTCAATAACTACAAGTTGAACCGTGACACCGTCAAGCAGAGGGCGCAAGGTAATGCCGTGCTCTACGGGTTCCCTGCGTCCTTCTACAACTCAAGTCTTGACTATCCCGCATCGTCGCGCCGGCGCGTAGACCTTCCAGCAAACTCTACAGAAAAGGGCCATGAGTTGCAAGCACTACCGGAGGGGACCAAGATCAGGAATGCCACACTTCCGTATTTTCGCATTACCAACATCACTTGGATCGACTATGAAGACAGATTCGATCAATTCTTCAATGAATCAAGATCGCTCGGTTCCTTCACCAATGTCGACCCGAAATCACAACCGCTAAATATCTTAGCCCGCTTCATTCCCTCCGAAGCAGCCATTTTGGATTGGGATCTGCGAGTCCAGATAGGTGACCTGGACACCTGGCCGGAGCCTGCAATTATAAACAAGACGTACACGATGGGTCTGCTGGTCAATCGGCGAGAAAACGAACCAAAGATCGGCAATTGCTCATCAGAGAGTTATACATATGGAAAGCTTCCGGACAAGAAACAGAGAAGAGACGGGATTTGGAACACGATCGCCGACCACGTTGCCGAGAACTGCTATCTGTTCGCCAACATAACCGTGCTCGCTGGCGTTACAGAGTGCCGCCAATGCTCTCTCGCACCCGGGGGTATCATGCAGCAAAAACAAGACTTCCACACAACAAAGGTGCGCCCCGATCCGCTCGTCGACCTGGCCTTCCGAATTCAGCCGGAGATCATGTTCGCATTGACCGATATGAACGCAATGAATGGCCGTACTTGGGACAATCTTGACGGACATGTCGCTGGGTCTTGGTCGGCCGGGTTCCAGGCTTCTTGGAACGCTCTAAACGATTATTTCGAGGTTGATCAGGCAGAAACAACCGTAGAGCTCCCTGTGACTTCTGTCCAAGCTCGGGTGTCATCTAATCGCATCTATGCGTGGATGGCTATGCAGCTGCTGTTGTCAGTCTCTGGGGTCTTGCTCGCCTTTGTGCAGTCTCGTTGTGAGGGCAAGCCGGTGGGATGCTTTGTCTCGACGTGTTTGCTGACGGATCCAACCGAGGTTTATCAGGATCCTGGAGCGGACAAAAAGTCCCAACTGGAGGAAGATTACAGCAACATTCCAGCGGTTGGGATACTCTACGGGCCGAATGGATCATCGAACTCGGGCTACCGAGTGCTGCAAAGAAAGTCTCTTCGAGCTCGGGACTCGGCCAGTACGGAATCTATGCGGGAGGAGAGCTCTGTTACCCAAATCAGTCAAAGGGCAGGGTCTGTGTCTGTAGAAGAATTTGAAATGTCTCCATACAGCGTGGAGCAAGATCGGTCCTCCTCGCGAACACACATTTTGTAGTATAATGGCTCTCGGCTTAGTTCGGAAAAGCGCTTCGACTTTAGGCATAGACAATATCATGTTTGATTAAAAGCAAGTCAAGATCTAACAACCGTACTAAAGGACTTTGAAAATAAAAAAAGAGAAAAACCGTAAGTCGTAACCCATAACTCCATCACCTGCCGCATTGCAGCGGTTTAAAATGTCTGTGTTCTCGTGGGCTTCTCAGAAATCACAGTGATATGATCCTTTCCTTCCTTTCCTACAATCTCCATGTTCGATCCCTCATCCTGCAACGTCCCGCTTCCTATGCTATCACTGTGCGCCACTTCCACTGCCGAACGAGACTCGATATCTCCAGACGCCGGGCTCACATCTTCCACCGTGCCCAATACCGGGGCTTTGAGCCTCGGGTGTTCCGGATTTTCCAAGTCCAGCACGGCCAAGAGCTCACCGCGCTTCGTCACAGGAACAACATCGATGGCGTGAGACCATGTGCCGAAGCCAATGCCCTCGTGTGCGAGTCTCTGAAGCTGCAGTGTCTCGTTGGCGCACCATTCCAGTCGCTGGTACTCGCCGCGGTGGTGGCGCTTCTGCAGCCAGCCAAGGACGGGCTCGATGATGTACGATACGACGATGATGAAGCTTCCAAGACAGAAGATGAAGTATAGGCCGAAAAGGCTGAAAGAGATGTGTGCAGTGCTGAGGATTTTCTGATAGATGCAAGTTAGCTTCAGCCGGGGTACAGAGGGTGAGCGGGGTGCAAACCTGATTATGACATATCGACTGTTCGCCCGTGCTGTTTGGTTTCACAACGTATTGCTGAAGTGAGACGTCCGAAGGTCCGGTTGCAAGATCAACCATATACGCCTGCATATATGCCAAACGCGTCTCAAACCAATGCTGTACGTCTAAATGCCACTGATTGTCTGGAAGAGGGCCCTGCGCACCGCCGCTGAGGCTGTTCCTGGACATCAGGGACTGAGACCCCAGGTAGGCCACGGCGTTATCAACAGTGAGAGTTGCGTCCCAGAACCACTTGACCCGATCTTGCATTGCTTGCTCTGGAAACAGGACCGGATAGCTGCTGTACCACGAATCCAGTCTGCTGCTGAGTGGTCCGCATCGGCTTCCCTCCGGCAGGTTGGGATTGCAGTATTGCTCTTGACTTACGCAGGCCATCGGGGACGCTGCCTCGTCTTGTGCAAAAATGTCAATTGTTGGATTTTCGCTCGTGTCGTTCGAGGCCTCGGCTCTGCGCGCCACGTCTACTAGTCGAGTCGCTCGGTACCAGTCGTCGGATGTCGGTTTGGTGAAGAAGATGGAGCCGGCTGACAGGAAGAACAACAAGACATCGGAATCCGTACGCACAAGATTGGGAATTGGGTTGAAGACGGACTGAGAAGCGAGAGATCCGTTTCTGTACCAAGCGAATCTAGCTCTGTGTTGATTCATCAAGTCAGAATTTGGTAAGTAGTGCTGTGAGCACGTATGAAGGTGGCATATAACTCACCCAATGTCGTATTCTATGGTGTCGGGCCGGAAACGAATCTGTTTCGCCTCCCAAACAGCATCATTCGTATACTCGTACGTATAGTTGGCAAAGTCGAATTGTCCATAGTGATACCTTGTATAGGATCTGTCATTACTTAAGTTCCGAACAGACTTGTATCCTTCTGTTACCAAGGGCGAGCAGTGAAGTAGCGATCTGTACTGAAACCTTTCTTCAGCAGGTGCGTTGAGGCCAAAGTCTTCATGGCTGTCCAGGTATCCAGTATCCAGGAGGAGAGTTTGATTGTCGCGACGGCAGATGCCTCCGCTGAAAGGGCAGCTGGCATTGACTGTTGTACCCATTTGTAGGCGCTTCTTGACAAACGTGTTGCAACCCAGCTTGCCAGATGCCTCGGGAGAATAGCATTGCTGAACATAGTTTGCTGCATTCTTCATCTGTTTGGTGTAATACGGCATGGATATAAGCTGGTAAGCGGTGTAATTGCTGAAGACAGCGGGAGGATCCAGGACACCACAGCGTGGACTTGAAAGCAAGACCTGTGTTCCAGTAGCAACCCTGGAGGAGAAGCCACTTGCTACGGTAAAGGCTACCGCAAAGAGGACTGCAAATGTGATTGGAATAGCCAAGCGATTCCAGCTCTTGGAGATTCGTCGTCGCCATGCCCATGAGAGTTGGATAAGAGAAATGAGGCCAGAGGCTGGGCTGAACGAGTTTCGTAGGGTGGCCTGACGCTGATGATAAAGGCCATCGTGAGCTCTCGTGGACGAGAGCGCTTGGTGTAGAGCAAAGCATACTACTCTCCAGGCACGAGCTCCGACAATAGTGACAAAGAATGCCACGAATGCAATAAGTAGAGTGCCTTCTGAGCGCTCTAAGGTGAGTGTAGCACCAAACACAGCCCCTCGGTCCCAGTTCGTCCAGGTTCCAGTGTACACATCGTAGAGGTTGTCCGAGTCGGCAGCAGCAGAAGGATTAAAGGACATTTTCAAAAGATAATCTAGCTCCGGTTTTTTGTGCTGAGGGGCAAATTGCGGACCAGTACGACTTGAACTGGTTCAAGTGAATTTGAAGTAGCATTGGGGACGTGACAAAATGATTGCGGGCCATTAAGACCTCGTTTAATAGTCCTAAGCAGCTGAGAGTTCGACTCCCATTTTGGCGTGCTCAGCTCCATGAACATCGGTTACCGAAGTGGTCCCCGTGGATGGGGGCCAGAACAAGGTAGAATAAGAATATGGTGTGCGTGCCCGGCTGCATGAATTTCCACATTTGTGCACTTGTAGATCTCTTGAGAGTGATGCCCTGAATGCAAGCCAAGCTTTGGGGGCCAAGAATAGCGGGATGGCGGGAACGGGGGCCACGCGCTAGTGGTTCATCTTTTCTTAGAGGACGTTATTGCGGACCTCGAAGGAATATGCCCCTGTCAGCCGGGCTGGGCAATACGAACATACAGACGGCAGAACGGCAATGGCGGCTTTAAATATCTAGCCAACCTAGGAGCTGCCAAGAGGTATTCTTGATGTGCTGGAACTAAGCCGCCCATATCTGTGGCTCCTGCAGTCTTGACATCTGCATTGCCATTTTTGGTATTTGTTCGAATGTTCGTTTTGCATCCTGGCACGGGAAATCTGGTGTTCCTGTAACGCTCTGTAAGCGAATCCTTCCGCTGTTATCTCAAACCCTATCGTACCATATCTTGCCAGTGAATTTAGCCGGCTTTGGATGAATGTTTTATTTAGATCTTGCCAGCAAGGCAGCCAGAAATTTTCCGATTATAAACATTTACGTTAATAATCTTCCAGTCTTCAAAGATTAAGTAAAGAGTCTACCCCAATTTCAAATTGTCCAAGCCTTGAGAACAGGTGACAACCATACCGACCCTGGACAGCTGCAGGAATAAAGATTACTTACCAAGAAGCCAAGAGCAAGAGGTATTAATAAGCATGCTCGCCAATATCACCACCCTCCTCCTCCTCCTCGGCGTCGCCGCCAGCACCGTGCGAGCCTTCCACCCTAAAAATCACATCTTCGGCGTTCCCGCTGCAGCCAACAACGACGCGCTGCGGCCCCGTGCGGGCGCCGCCAGCACAGCGGCACCAGCACCCACACCCACACCCACCTCGACCGTCATCTCCTTCGCCTTCCCCGGCGGCCAAGAAGCGCCGCCGCAGGTCATCCCGACGGCCGGCGTCAGCGGCTCGATCATCGACATCCAGTCCTCGCGCACCACCCTCGCATTCACGTGCGCGTCGGCGGTGCAGGAACCGGAGGCGTACTGGAACGGCAGCAGTCCGGGCGAGCTGTGTCCGTGGTTCACCAACTCGCCCGTCACCATCGTCTACGGCACCGATTACTACGGCTACACCTTCAACTGGACGTACGGTCATGATTACTATCCCGCGCGCACGACGTTTGAGGATTACGAGCGCGTGGCGGCGGGGACGCTGGGATGCGCGGTGACGGCGACACCGGCGCAGCAGCAGACGCCCGTGGCGAGTGTGGATCCGACGTGCACGGTTGATGTGACGAGTATTCCGGCTGGGTTGGAGCCGGCGGATGTGATGCCGTCGTTGAGGTGTTGGTGGGAGGATGTGGCGGGGCCGCAGAAGAGCTTGTATTATCGGGAGTGGGTGAGTCTTCCGATCCTCTCTTTCGTCGGGTTTGTACTGTATATGGCTGCGGGGAAGAGGAAGAAAAGCTAGCAGTCAACTGATCCTCGATCTTTAGAATTCGGCCGCATTCAACAGCTGCACGTCCTCCCTGACGGCTACTCCGACCACCGAGGCGACCGGCACTTACAAGGCCTCGGATGTTAGGTACTGGACGGTCACCGTTACTGAGGTTGCTGCTGGGGTCACTGTTCAACCTACCCAGTCTGCTTCTGCTGCAGCAACCGTCAATGTTGGTTTATGGGGGCTTTTCGTTGTGGGGCTTTTCGCTGCTTTTACAATGCAATGAAACTTGTATGGTAAATCGTGCTCGATGCGGGCGACCAGCCACTACCTTCCCTAAGAACATAGAACCTCTTTTCTCTGATAGTAATTTGCTAGGTGCCTTTCTTTACTGGCTGATCTTCTCCAATTTGGTCTATGTACCCAGCCTCTCAGACCCACTCTACTCACGTGCACGCGGGGCAACTCCAGCTGTAAAACTCTTCGATTCCGCTCACCCATTACACATATCAAGTCCGACCCAACACCGATGGAAGAACCACATGAAATGCCAGCGTACAACTACGCACCATTGCCTGGTAATGACTACATTCGAATCTTGGAGTTGAAAGCATCAATAGACAAAGATGCTCCGCTCCGGAGCAGCCTCAAGATCGCTCGGCTTGACCATGACGACTACCCGTACGACGCCCTTTCATATACCTGGGGAGCACCGGTATTTTCGCACACGCTGTACATTGAGGACATTCTGCCAAGCACGAACCAGTCGGACGGAGGACTCTACTCAATGAACATAACGTCCAATCTCTCGAATATGCTCCGAAACATGAGAGATCAACACCATACGCGGAGGTTTTGGGTGGATGCTGTCTGCATAAACCAACAAGACGATGTTGAGAAAAGCAACCAGATTCCGCTCATGTTTCGGATCTATCAACAAGCCTTTCGTGTGGCCATATGGCTGGGAGATTCAGCTGAAGACCAGACGAGGATGAGGTTGTTGAGTATCTTTGCTCGACGGCGCGTACGACAAACCGAAATTGTTCCTCCCATGTCACATGCCGAGCTGGAATCTGAGAAAGAGGCAGTTCTTCGCCTGACCGAACTTCCGTGGTTCTCGAGGCTCTGGGTAGTTCAAGAGGCAGTGGTCAACGTTGACGTCACGATGTACTGCGGAGTCGAGGAAATATCTCTTGTACGCCTTGTTGATACTGTCAAGGTCTTATTTTCTCTGCCCGAACAGCAACCAGCCCGGCTGAAGTCATTATTGAGCATGGGCGATCTCTGGGAGGAACATTCGCGTAGCCACTCATCTCGACGGTGCGACGGTGATCGACCATGTGCTATCGTCGATATACTGGAGAAATTCGAGCATTTTGGTTGCGCAGACCTGCGAGATCGCGTGTACGCTATCTCCACTCTTCAAAAATGCATGAAGATCGTTCCGGATTATCGACTCAGCTCACAACAAGTTTTCATCAATTTTGCGTATTCGATGCGCGATCACGGACAACTACATTGGGTACTCCGAGAAGCAGCAATTCGCCAATGTGGGAGAAGAACTCCAGGGTTTTCATCATGGGTACCCGACCTGGGCATCCGACCGATTCGACGACCGATCTACGCAAAGCAATTTGTGCCTGATGGAAAACACTTCGGAGACGCTACCAATGTTTTCGATTCGCGGCAGGAGGATGGAAGTGATGCTATGACGGTCACAAACTGCTACTCGTATGGGTCTAATTTTCGACGCAACCGTGTGGGGGGCCTACGCACTTGGTCCAACCTCTGGGAAGACCGGTGCAGTAACTTCGATGATCGTCAACACCTAGCATTGACAAGGTTACGCTTTAACGCATGGCCAATGATTGCTACATGGAGAGGGGACTCATTCCCTGATCAACCCAAGCCGGCGGAGGCTAGGGTCTGGATTAAGACTACACTTGAACTGGTCTGGCAACAATTCTCCAAGAGGGCAGCAACAGTCTCATCTGGCGCATCAGAACTGCTAGCCAGGAAATATTGTATAGGGATCGTCGCATCAACCCTCGTGGCAGATGGGGCTCACATTGGGGATTTGCACCCCAAAGAGCTCTCGGATTCAATTTCTGACATATTCAAACATGGAAACCAATCTTGGAACTCCGGCCTCAAAGGCTATTCTGAGCTCTTCACCACCTGTTTGCAAGAGCTGGTTGAGGATACCGTCGATCAAACCTCGACGGCTAATGCATTCCTCCATCTCGTGACTATCACCATGCAAGGACGGTGCTTTTTCACATGCGACATGGATGAAGATCCTGATGATATCCGGGCGCCTATTGTCTGTGGTATTGGGCCTTCTCATATGCAGATTGGAGACCAGGCGCTTCTGCATTTCGCGCCTTTCTGGGAGCAGAGCTACCTCATGAGGGCTTGCGGTACGACCGAAGAAGAGTCGCCCAGCTGCTTTGAACTCGTGGGCGACTGTTATCTCAAAGAGCCCGCGTCTTGGATATACGATCCGGATTCCCACATGCTGCGTATGTTACCAATTATAGAGACGAAAGGAAGAACTATAGTCCTCAAATGATGTTCCTGAAGGTAATTTCAATACTTTCCCGCATGATGGCAGGGATCTCTTGGAGGCTTCTTTTTGGTTGGCGGTATCAGAAGTGGTAGAGCTAGCTTTGACGTGCAGGCCGAGTGTTACTGGCGAACTGTTGGGGATTACGAGGGAGATAGACTCGAGGGCAATAGGAACACTTGCAAGGGTAGAGGAAAGTGCGTAGACTGAGTTACTTCTCAGTAATACTTTTCATACCAAATACACTTATAACTTATGCTGCAGCGGCTCCTCTCTATCCTTATCATACCACATCCCACCAGTAATGTGTGCAATAATGGCTCTTAGCTCCGGAACATGCTTCTCATAGATCCCACGGGGCGTCGTGCGGTACCTATTGCACAAATGCGCTGCAGCCGCAGCAGCAACAGCATGCTGCGCTCCATTCCCCATGAACTTCGTGTTCGAGCTGGCAATATGCGTAGCGCTGACATGCTTGCCCGCCATCATCAAGTTCTTAACATTGACCGAGTACAAACAACGAAACGGGACCTCATACGGCCTCCGGTCACGGGCATCCCACTCCCAATGTTTCAACCGAAAATCATACTTCTCATGCCCAGGATAGTGCAGACAAAAGGGCCCGCCATTCTGCGCCACAGCATCATCGAAGTGCCTGTGGCTCCTGATGTCGTTCTCAGTCAAGACATGATCGCCCTTGTACCGCCGAAACTCGCCTTGCGCAGCAACGTGCGCGACCCAGTCCAGCGCCAGATTCGCATACTTCTCCGGCTCCAGCGTCTTGACGTTCGAAAACGTGCCATAGATCGCCCGCAGCAGGTGGTCCCGGACGTGCTCGCCATGCGTATACGGATCCAGCCGCTGCCCGTACTCCCAAAAGTGCGTCATCGGGCCCCGCATGCGCTTGGGGACGTCGTCGTCCGGCGGCCTGACGACGGGGCCGAGCCCGTTCTCGACGCCTGGCTCGTCCAGCTGCCCGCGGAGGTCGGCGTAGTCCTTAGCGACCTCGGTGGCCCACGGCACGGAGGGGAAGGGGGCGGGCGACTCGGCCATGCGCGTGCGGAAGAAGACGGTGTGTCCGTGGTGCGTGTTGTCGCCGTGGATGGGAGCGAGGCCTTCGCCGTACGCGCTGCGTGACTCCTGGCCGAACAGCGTCTCGGCGCCGGCGTGTAGCCCGAGGACGCAGGTGCCGGAGCAGTCGATGAAGACGGGGGCTGTGATGACGACGTCTCGGCCGCTGCGGGCGGCGCGGGCGCGGATGGAAGTGATGACAGAGTCAGGGGTAGTATGGACCTCGTGCACCGTATGCTCCAGGAAAACAGTGGCGTTGGGCTCGGCATCCAGCAGCTTCTTCGCGGCCAGGTCGCCACTGCCATCCCGCTTCATCAGCTCCCTGACCAAAGGCCCCTGGATGCCTCTCGGGCTCAGCCCAATCTCAACACTCGCGTTGCCGCCCAGGAAGGGCCGGTTCTGCACGAGCGCCACCTTCTCACCCAACCGCGCCGCTGTCAGCGCCGCTGCACAACCGGGGACACCTCCTCCGACCACAACGACGTCGAACGTCCCGCCATCATCCGGCTCGTCAGGGATCCCACGCAACTTCCGCCGCCACGCACGTGCTGCTGGTCCGTCCTCTATGTCCTCCGGCGGCGCGACATCATCCCCATCCCGACTGAAGAAAACGGCATCGCACCGCCCACAGAACCCGGTCAAGTCCCTCAACACCAGATTGGTCCGTCCCGCAGCCAGCTCGACCCTGCCGCCAAACTGCCACGACCAGTCTCGGTCATTGGCACCGAACTCGGTAGGCAGCGGCTTGCCGTTGATCAAAAGTGAGAATCGCCCGGGATGATGGCCAGGCACCCAGTCCTTCGCGCGGACCCAGACGGCGTACGAGCCCGCGGCATCGGGGGAGATGGGGATGGAGGTCGTGGCGTCGGCAACTGGCTGGCCGTTGCCGTGGGCGAGGAGGTAGGGCGACCCCATTGAGAGCTCGAATTGGGAGTCCAATGTCCATCCGCCGTAGGAGTCGAAGGACTCGGCTTCGATGAGGATGCCGGAGGGGATGGGTGTGGGCTTCATTGTTGTGGTCTTTTGTCTTTTTGGGGGGTTTGAGGGAGTAAGATGCTCAGCGTGCGGGCTGACTTCTTATGATAGCGGGGAAGATGTACCTCAGACCACGTGAGGATACGTCAGTTGTTGCTAAAGTCAGATCCGAAAATGGAAATGACCGCGCGCCGGACCTGCATGCTTCTCCTCGGCGGGTCAGACTAACTGCTCACATCCGAGGTTTGATCACTGATCAAAGCTAGTCCGAAACCGGATGGCGCATAAGGGTACACATCACAACAGCCAATGAAACACGGAATCATTCTGTAGCTAAGAGCATGCAGATAAAACGCAATAGCAGGAAAGGATGTGCAAGTCTACCATATGGCGCCCAGAAGCAGTGCTGGCCCACCCACAGGGGTCCAAATTCGAAGACAGCATGAAATGAACCAGCTTGCTCGTACTGTAGTGCAAGAGCTGTTTACATCACAAATAGATCCACCTCTTCGGGACAAAGGCAAATAGCTGGTAATGGAGGAAAGCAAGGAAGAGTGACTAAGTTGCACACTTGGCCACTTGGTCTAGGGCCCCACAATTCTTCGCGCAAGCCATTCGCTGTAGCACCCCTCTGTAGACTCGCATGCTCACTATTGGCATCCTAACGCTGTCATACTGTACGGTTTTGACGTCTTGAAAAATATGCCGCTAAAGCAGAACCCACATCGCTGTCCTTAGGGTCATCGCTGTCCGTAGAGTCATCGCTGTCCGTAGGATCATCGCTGCCCGTTCTTTGGTGGTCCCTGGAGCTGCAGAATCCTCGGTTGATCTGCGGAAACCCCATGAGGCCAGACTGGGCACCAAGCCAAACCAGGGGCCAGCCTATCCCTAAAGGCTCCCCTTCATCTGAAATGGGCCGCACTTCTTCGTCGAATTTCTCAAGGACGTCCCGCAGGAAGGAGGCTCTCAGACCGCGATTAACAAGATCCCGATTTGACGCTAAGCAGTGGGCCAAAGATGGATCTACTTCGGTAACAGGGAGAATGCCCGGCCGTACTTTTTCCAGGAACATATCGACCCATTCAACAGAGCCCAAGTGGAGACAAAATGATAGTTCTGATCTGAAACAGCAGATATGGCTGTTTTCAATGAGTATGGTAGGCCCGGTGGTCTTCCCCGTCAAGGCCTCCTCCGCAATAGTCTCAACTAGTAAACTGCCAATACCAATTATTTCTGGCCCAGAGACAAGAGGGTGGCTTTTGATGGAGATAAGCGTTGTCAGAAGTGTTGCTTAGCCCTTGATCTTATATGCAACTGCGCCAACAGACTTCAGCATCCTCCTGCGGTCTGACTCTTCGATCGGCTGGAACAGTGTCTTCCTTAGTGATATCTGTGCAGATCGAAGTGGCGTTGAATTCTTCGACGAAACGCCAAGTTCCGCCAATTTCAACTGTCGCGGAAGACGTCGCGGTTCCTTCGGTTCTGGTATACTTAGTTTTAATGGATTCTTTGATGGACGCCTATCTTGTGTGTATCCATGAAATAGAGCTTGAACCATCTTCCTGCGGTCTGTGCAATTGTCAAGTATGAGCGGTCCCAGAGTAGCCAGTTGCATGGCTTTGGCCATCCCGCCACGTGAGGTAAAGTAATACTTGATCATGTTTGTCCAGTTGGCGGCAATTGCCAGCTCAACTCGAGAAATTCCATCAGTGAAGGAGTTCAAGCTGTTGTAAACCGGGGAGCTTTCCCATAGGCTTGTGTCATCCAGGAGACGGCTCAAATTATCCACTTCTAGGCACTGCTTCTTGCCCGCCTGTGACGGAAATTTGTTGTCGACTTCCTTGGCGTAGGCGAACAAGTGTGGAATTATTGATGCTGAAAAGGGATGCTTTTCGAGTCCGCAAAGGAGGAGAAAGTCGGGTCCTTCAAATTCCAGGAATTCGCCCCCTGTTATTGGATGAAGCGGTGAAGATGGTCCAACCAGTGAAGAAGGTCCAGAGTCCATGAACGCATCCCTCAGACTACTGTAAGCCCCATGGTATCGAATGTACTCTTTGGCTGTTTGGTGGATAAACTGTACGATTGAAGAACCACCGCTGTTCACCACCTCAAGAAGGCCGCCTGTCCTGCTTGCTAACCGACTAGTTTGCGCCTCGAGCCTCTGAGGTTCAACTCTATTCACCAAGAGCCATGATGTGCAATCCAAAAGTGTTTGGATATGGAGCGGGGAGAGACTGCTTAGCACGATGTGTAACATGATGTGCGTTTCTGCAGCGTAGCTTCGCCGTACCTTGATCAGAGCCCTTGCATACAAATCCCCGAGCTCATGTGGAATATTCTTCAAAGTCTCCCTCAGCATGGCGATTGGCGTTCCATCAGTCAGGCCTTGACAAAGCTCGTCAACGACCAGTCGGACCCAAATGAAGACACCTTGCGCATTGCTGGTGACATCTTCAGCCAATACACCCAGGTCAGTCTTTTGCTGTATTTGATCTTCGATAGGCATGTGTCGTAGCTCGAAGCTGTCTGATACTTCGTATAGTCTGCTGGCGATATATCTCCGGATATCATTCTCCGTGTGCTCGTGGATTGCAAAGCCCCAGCAGCCTTGGAAGTTCCTTTGGAAAACCGGCCAAGGTCTACTTGCTAAGCATATTTTCAGCAACACAGAGCCTTCAGATTTGCTGCTAAGGTCCCAAAAGAACTTGCACAAGTTCTCGTTGTCTCCACCGTGTTCGTCAAGCGCGTCCATGAAAAGACAAATGCCGGCCTTGAATGTGGATTTGGCTATGACCTCCGATATTCCTTTCCGAAGTGTGGCTGTATCCCACTTTGGAATCGATGTTTTCTGCATCTTTTTGAGGCTGGTGTATAAAGGAAGGATGAGGCTGTATGAATCTTTCAATCGACTCAGAAGCTGGTACAAGATTTCCTGAAGCATTGTCTGGAACGCGCGTTGTTTTTCTGAGCCTCTGTCTGAGAAGAAGAATGGTACTATGTGCCACTGACGCACATTTGAAGCTTGGAGATGATCCATCGTTTTCAAGTTTCGTATGGCATATTTCATGATGGTAGATTTTCCAGATCCGGGCTTTCCCGTAATCCAGAAGAGTCGTCCAGCTGGTCCGGTCTCATTGGCTTTCCTGAGCCAATCGACGAATTGAACGGTGTCCTTCTCGAAAAGCCAAGCAAACGTCTTGTCATGATTTTTGACCACTTGCTGGTAGCGCACATGAGCTTCTGGGATTTTCAAGCTTTGCAAACAGTCTATTCAAAGCCTTGTTAGCTAATCAGTCCGAAATATGTGATGCTCGGCAAATACCTTGGTAATCGTCTATATGAATTAATAAGTTTAACAATTGCGTTAGCAATCTCTACTCGTATTTTATGCACGGATGACATTAAGAGGAACGGTACCACGCGGGATCTCAAAATAATCTAGTCTCCGCTCGAAATGTTTAAACTTTTGATACACTCAGCAGTGAAATATTCATGTAGACATAGTCGCATCCGGACATGAAGCAACTATCAGGATCAAAATATGCATTATTTATCCGCTTACATAAGTCCGGATAGGTGCATTATACCTTAAGATGCGTAGCTAGAGACACTTTCTTTCGAGACCCACGTGATACTCTTTGTCTTGGGATGAAAATAAACTGATGCCTTTCTAGAATTAGTCTGGATAGGCGCACCTTTTCTGGATGAAATATCTATTTCATCAACCCATCTTTTGATGGTTTTGCTGATTCTACTGAATCCAGTGTCTGACTCAGAATCGAATTTGGCCAAGTTTCTATGATCCGCCGGAATGGTTCCCGTCTCCTCTTTAGAATGACCAATCTTCGCAGAATCAGGTTCAACAATGAATAAGTTGACGACCATAAGTAGTCTGATCTCCGTTTCTTCGCAGAAAGAGGCAATACGGAAGCCGTGCTTATCCACGGTTTGAAAGAATGAGGTTCCTATGCGGTCAAGTATCTCGGAGTTTTGCTGAAGCGCCTGCATCAGCCTCACGTTTGGCTGTCTTGAAGAAGCGAGCATCTTCAAAGCAATTGCGCGTCTTCCGGATTTTGCCAATTTGGATCCGCGATGAGGCGTGCCTAGGAAGCATATTGCGAAGGTATGTGGGGCAATATCCTTGATCCGAGTGCCGATCTCGCTAGTAGACCGATTCAACGCCTATTTAGATATTGTCTCAGTTATTTACCTCTTGTGAAGGGTATCACTGCCCTGTTTTCACTTACGTCTTTCACAATCAATCCGCCAAGGCTGTGCGCAATGAAGACGAAAGGAATTGTTTTCTGTGAAGTTAGTAAAATGAAAGTAGAGAATATAGAGGGTAGGATAACGAAGGGATGAGCACGAGCCTGAGAGATGGCACCGATGGGTATCTATCAGGTTTGTCTATGAATGATGTTCATAGGCACTCACATCGTCAAATGTGTCTCTGAGATCGCATAGGTCGGTCAAAAGATTTCCCGCATGCTGATAGAGGGAGTTTCTGGAGGCAGGTTGCAAGAAATGGTCTATGTCTGCATCATAGCCCCAAGTGTGTATGGTCGCCAGCGGGATAATTTTCGGGAGAAGCTCTCGTGGCCAAAACACCGAGTGACTAGATGAATCACCTCCATTTTCGTTCACAGCTGCACGGCTCGACAGATCTTTTGTCCATGTCTTGTCGGGGCTTCCAAACAACCCATGAACGAAAATGACACTGCTTTGTATTAATACTTGGATGAAATCACCACTATGCAAAAACTCGAGAGAATACTTACTGTGCCTGTACAGCCTCGCCGTCAGAAGGTCGATATAGCTCTGTGAGACCGTTCCGATGGACCCGCATATCGGGTTTACTCGGCATTGACGCTGTGGCTCGCGTCCCTCACACAAACGCACACCCACTGCTTGGTGAAACATTTGAAAGTGGATGTAGAGCGACTTTTGTGCGAGTTGGTGCACGGTTGCGGCTGACCTTTCAGCCAAACTTGTCAGCTGGCCTCGCAGGAGCTGTCGTGTAACGGCGGCATTGGCTGTGTTAGGCGCCTATCCTCTAGCGAGTGGGGCACAGTGGTTGACACCCCAAAAAGCTCAACGCCGGACTCTCAGATAAGAGTACCATTGCTGACATATGTTTGGACACGCTATATACATTCATAGATGAGTATATAGCATTATTGTGCCCCTCAACGTCCGGACAATTGCTTCGTAGATATGTTGGTATTAGACCGTGTTTTACAGAATGAATTATTAGTTATCGGGCACTTGTGTAATTTTCAATTATCCGAAATAGCGTAATGTAGAGAAGTAGACAAACAAATTGAAACGGGCTCTTTATTGGTAGGAAGGCCGGAGTTGTCAATACAAGGCAGACCTGCTGCTCACAGATCCGTTCTTTACCGAGGTTCGGGTGAGACTTCCATTTATGCACAATGCCCCAAAGAAACGTGGAGCTGTTGCCTAAAGGTATCTCCGCGACACAGATCCACACCCACTTCCACTCCCACCTCCCCAGAAGCTTATCGGAGCTTATCTATTGGCCGAGAAATCAACACCATTAGTGGCTGGATGCCAGCGAGGGACGATAGATGGCAAATTTCCTTTAAAAAAAAAAAGCGCTGTTGTATGCATCAATTTGTTTTTCGCTAATGCCATAGGCAGTTCGAGATCCTGTCCGGACGTAGATGTGGAATTAAGAACTACACATTCGGGACCGGACAATAACTTCAGCTACACATTTGCGTCAAAAGGTCCCTCACAAATACTGTAAAAAAAAACAGAACTATTTTTTGGGATCGCAGTTAACCCCTGTTCTGAGGCCCTATTATTCTTCGCGCTAGCCTTCAGCTGCAAGACGCCTCTGTATTTTCGGACTTTGGTGAGGGAGCGCGGGGGTGGTCATCGCAACCTCGCCGTTGAGACGTCGCGCAAATCTAAACATTTTTCGCCAGGCACCTCGCGTTGCTGCTTCTCAAGCCATCCGCACAAGCGTAGCAAGTAAAACCATTGAAGATAGCGTTGTAAACATGCCAAATATTTATCACGCTGGCACGAAGTCTGCATTCAACCACGAAAAGAACAGCGACGCTGTCCCCCTTCGCCAAAGCTCATGGACCGGCGAGATTGTTCGTATTGATATGCCACAACGGCTTCTCTCCCACACTCTGTTATGTTCACTAAGAAAGGTTATGAGACGATGTTCCACCCACCCTGCGTGCAGCCGCGCTTCAAACACCTGGACGAAGAGTCACTCTGCCCCCACTGCAAGCATCTGAACCCTCGAAACTATATCTTGCAGCGCTTTTTTGAGATGTAGATCTCCTTTGGAACCACCGTCGAAACTCTGAAACGATCACAGAGGTTCCCCGAGTGTCCAATCTGCAGCATTGTAGCTGGAGTTGTGAGGCGAAGCTCAGTCCACGCCTCAGACCCCGTGGCCATCGAACATGAACAGTGGAACCATCTTGCACATGAAACAAATTGTCAGTATCTTACAGTGAAACTGCAGTTACCATGCACTGGCCCAGAGCTGCGTGATCAGGCGAAAGAGAGGGCTTTAAGATACTCGCTGCTTTTATCCCAAACTGAGCTCCTTGTTCAAAATTGCATGAGCATCCCACCAGATTACTGGCTCTTCAGAATTGAAGGGGCCATGCTCAGTCCCACCGGGCCAAAAGTTGCTACATTCGCGGCATTACGACAAGGGCCGATGACGATGCAACGAGTTGACTGGCCTTCTGTCAGGCGATGGATCACTAAGTGCGGTTGCGGCCACACGAACTGCTCTCCGACTGGGGCCGGAGCCCTCCCGAAAGCATTTTCTGTAGTGGACGTAGAAGCAAGGCGCGTCGTCCGCGGGTGTCCTTCGGGCTGCTTTGTGGCATTAAGCTATGTGTGGGGAGCGCATATTCAGTTCGGAAAGCTGATGGCCAAAAAGTCGAACGTCAGCCATTTGCAGACGCCGTGGTGGCTTGCCAGATGCTGGGCGAGAGATACCTGTGGGTCGACAGTCTTTGCATCGTCCAAGAAGATCTCGAGGAAAAGCAATGCCAGATCGATGCGATAGCGGAAGTGTACAAGAGCGCCCGCTTCACCATGGTCATTACGACGGGGAGTAGCATTCATGAGCGTGTCCCGGGGATCTCGGTTGACCGCCCGGGGAAGATACGCGCGAATGCGTTGGGAATGAGCTTCCTAGAGATTAAGAACGACCTCTGCCCTTCGTATTCGCCGATCAAACTTCTGACAACCTCGACATGGTACCAACGAGGCTGGACATATCAAGAGAGAGTACTTTCACCCAGGAAACTGTACTTCTCGGAAAACGACGTGTTTTTCGACTGTCTGCATTCGGTGAAGTACGATCGTCTGGTGGGAGATACGCACGGGGAAGCGGCTGTGAAAAAAAAAATCAAAGAAGAAACCACGCACTTCTGACCATTTGTCCGACAGAAGCAGATCAGTTGATTTCGAGGGCCATTTGAACTCATATATAAAGCTTTCTCTTACTAAGGAGTCCGAAATCTTCAATGCCTTTGCTGGAATACTCTAGGCACTCGTTGGAGATGTAAACCGCTCAGCATTTGGTCTCCCGCTGCCAGTTCTCGACCACGGTCTCCTATGGGTACCGCACAACCGGATAGTCTGTGAGAAGTTGGATGTACGAGAACTTCCAGGCGTCTCTATTCCCTCTTGGTCGTGGGCTTCAATCAGAGGCTGTCGAGACATACTCTTTATATGGAATTTTTCAGGAACACCAGTCACGTGGTTCCAGTCAGATGAATCCTTGACATCTTTGCAGAGAATGGAGCAGGCGCCTTGGGAGTGGGGCATCGTTATGTGGGATCAGAGGGCTCCTAAAGTCTTTCCACTACAGGATGCCATCTACATGGCACTCGCATGGATTATGGGTTGCTGCAAATGGCACTCGCCGAATGATTGGCATTACGCAACCTCGCGATTCTCGGATCTCGAAGAGGAAGCTACTGCATGATGGCCGTCCTACGAACACTATTTGAGAGAGATGGTCGTGTGTGCCGTCACACCAATGGATCATGACGAAAGGTTACGGAAGACGATCAATCGGCATTGCAGAGTGGAACCATCCCTTACTGCAACTATTGGCGTGGAGTACCGTGGTGTCGAGCGCAGTCTGCCCTTTTCAACATATTGAGGACTGGGAATGATAAACTCATAACTACTGATGAGCAGCGAGCAGCATGAACCTACGGATCGTTTGATGTTTGATGAAGGTGAACCGAACATGAAAAGCAGGCTTCCTGAGCTCGCAGCCGGGGAGGAGCATGTTCGGCGCGAGTTCATTGCACTGTCCATCTCTATACGCGACCACACCGGCGGAACAAAAAATAGCGCAAGCAATGAATGTATGGATCCCATGCTGAATTTAGATACCTGGACCCAGGATTTCAAGTGGCATATGTTGTCAGAAAAGAACTTCACATTTTTTTATGACGAGAGCGTATCTATCCGACCGTCGTTAGTGAAAGCTATGCTAATCGGAAGGGACGATGACGGTTTCGCGGTCCGTATGGGTTTGGGTGAGATATTTCTGACGAAGTGGGCGAAAGCGGAACGACGTTTCACGGACATCGCTCTCAGGTAGAAAAAGAAAAATAAGCTTTATTGCCAGAGTATCTTCAGCGTGGAACCGGAACTCGGAGGCGAGGTGTCTCCGATTGCTTAAATTCTCAGCGCCGTATTTTTAGAACACCTGGTATAGGCATACACACGATGTAGCAACAATTGTTGCGGCTCCGTGATAATGCAGGAATCCTTGCAAGTTGCCCAATAGCAGAAAGTATGCTACCGACTGCATCCAACCGATCCCATTAAGAAAGTATGATACCGACTCCACCCAACCGATCCGATCACCAAGCTATCACGCCGATGCCTAAGCGACGCATGTGCAGAGGATAGCACCGGGAAACGGATCAACCAATCAACACATGCATTCTCACCACGCCTCAAACTCGCCGGCACGGTTTCACAAAATAACCTCTCACACGACTCGTTGCGTACCACTCTGAAACAAGTTCGCATATAGCATTGCACTACGTTTCTCGCATCCGCATACCCATCCGCATCCGCATCCGCAAAGCATCCACATCCGCAATGAGACGCATCCGCAAAGAGAAAAAGGATCTTCAAAGCCATAACCTTCACAAAAAAATCGAAAAGTTCTGGTATCGAAACGAAGTTGAAACAATAGAGCATTCATTCCATCCACCCTTGTCGAACAACATCCCATCCCAGCTCAAACAACCACCCATGCTCCCGAACCTCCTCCAATAATCCGTCTTCTCTCCACCCCGCCATTTTCCCTCCTCCAGCAACCTTACAACGACGAACCCGCCTGCGCCGCACCAGGGAACTTGCTCTGAATGCCATCCCACAGCGGCTGGCCACCCTCAGTCAGATCCTTCCAGGCAGGGCAAGCCAGGCTGGTGAGCGGGCCGGTGATAGCCTTGGAAATGAGCTGGAGCGGAGCCTCGAGCGTCTTGAGGAGGGGCGACAGCGAGTTGGGTGCGAAAGTCTTGACGACCTCGAGGACGAAGCACAGCAGGTTGTTGCCCTCGAGCAGGGTGCCGGCGTTGAGGACGCCGTCGGTGATGTCGTCGAGCTCGAGGCCGGTGAAGGAGTTGACGGTGCCCGTGTTGCCGCCGACGCTGTTTCGGGTAATTAGTTTAGTGTTTTTGTACTATTGGAAAAAGCAAAAAAGTGGGGGCGGGGTCGGGTCGGGTCGGAGATCGGGTTGCGGCCTTACCTTCCGAGCTCAGGGTGCTTCAGCACCCAAGCGATCGTATCCAAGTTGAGGTTCAGAAGACCATAGTCCACCGGCTTGCGGTACCAGTTATCGGGGAACTGCTCGTGGCCCTCGCGGTACTCCCAGTCGCCATCCTCGCCCTCGTACACGCCGAAAAAGCTCCTGAACACCTCCTGCGTTAGCACGCCCTCGGGCGCCTCCTCGGTGTGGTTGGCCAGCAGGCGGCCGAGGAAGAAGTAGCCGGCGTTGCGCGAGATCATGCCGGTGATGGGGCCGTAGTAGAAGTTGGGGTTGTTGGCGATGCTGTAGTGGAAGCGGCGCGCGGCCTGGTCGGCCAGCAGGTCCATCGACAGCACACCGTCCTCGTCGGCGCGGTCGTGGAAGTCGCGGAACAGCGTCATGTTCATCGTCCACGAGTTGCCCGTCACGTACAGGTCGTCGCGCGTCAGCGACGAGTCCGACTCGATCCAGTTGTGGGATCCCTGCAGGCCGCGGGGGTCGCCTATGTGGAGGCCGTTAGCATGGATGTTGTTTTAGGTTTTGTGTTTCTTTTTTGGGGGAGGATGCGTACCGAGAAGGCCGACAAGGTTGCCCAGGAGGTTGTCGGAGCCGTCGCCGGGGACGGTGCCACCAATGGAGAAGCCGGGGTCCAGAGCGAGCGGGTTGCCGGTCCAGACGGTACCCATAATAGCGAGAATAAGGGCGAGCTCGACCTCCATGCCCAGCACTTGAAGATCCATGTCAGCGCCAAGAGTGGACCTCGACTTGCGGGGAATCACATTACGAACCCTGGTTGATGGCATTAGTGACCTCGGCGAAGCTGGTGATGCCATCGCGCGAGATGTAGCCGTGGTTTGCGAGGACGTTGAGACCGGGGCAGGGGCCGCGCTGGTCGCCCTCGCCGGGAGCCTGGAAAGCGTGTTCGCCCGTGGTGTCGATGGGCTGGCTGGAGTCGACGAGGATGCGCTTCTCGAGCCTGTGCTGCTCGAAGGAGCGGATGGCAGCCTCTAACCGGTCCGAGGTGAGGCCCTCGAGGTTGCGTCCGGAGAGGGCGGGGAAGGCGCTGACGAGCGCGGAGCCCGACGAGAGGGCGAAGAGAGTGGATGAGAACTTCATGGCGGAAAGGGGGACAAAATGCAAACAAGAAGCTTCCAATACGCAATTCAATGGGTTTGGAGTATTAGCAATTACAACGAATGACTAAAGTGAGCGTGAGCCTTGGCGCCTGCCTCCAGCAAAAGAGTGAATGGATGGTGGTCAGTAGAGATGAGGCTCAAGGCGACGACATAGGTTGGGGTGCAGCGTAAAGACCCTCAGAGAAAGGGTGAACAAATAGCAGGAAAGCTGATTACTCCTACTCGGCTACTGCGGATTACCATGCCGATCGCACTGGCTGGAAGGTCTCGGCAGGCACTTGGGGGCTCTCGCCTAGCCACAGCTCGTGTAGCCATCACCGCAGAGGAACAAGCTCAGGTACCTTCTGTCGGGGAAGGCATCCCGTAGCCATGGTAGGCATAGCGGGCGAGTCGTTAGGGTGATTGGTCAAGAAGGCTGGTGAGACACGCGGAATTTGGATCTCCCACGTGTTGACCCGATTTGAGCTGGAGAAGCCGTTGAGCGAGTCATACGGCAACAGTGACAGGTGGTCGGTGCGCAGGGCTGACCCTGTGGTGGGGAGCCATGGGCGACAATCGGCCCAGGGGTCCGGGCTGGGGGTGGGCGCAAAGGAGAGGGGCTCAGATGACGGATGGCGTCGGAGGGGTTGTTGGAAAGAGTGAATTTGCCGACCTGGGCGGTCGACTATCTTATGGCCTAAGATCTATAGGGTCCTCTTAGCTGCGGCCGCCAACGAGCGGTCAACAACTTTATCCTCACGTCGACCGACGCGCTCGACTCGCGCTACCGGACGGTGCGGAAGCGGGAAGACGGCGGATGCTCGATGGATGCGCTCTGCCTGTCAGCAGCCGGATCCCGCGCGGAAGCGGCGCGGTGCTGGCTAAAGTTCAGCAAGTGGGAATTAGTCGGAGATTTTGCTAGTCATCGCAGGATGGAGAGTTGGGAAGGGATGGGCGAGTGCGTTGAGGGGAGCGAGGCTGCGGTGCGAACAAGGCTTGCGGGGCTAACCGAGCTCGGACTAGTCCAGGAACGGCCAATCCGCATGCACGGAACTGGCGGGCAGGTGCACGCGGCCCAACGCAAAGAGGGAAGGAGCTGCACGGTGCTCTCCGTCGACAGGGGCGCCCGAGAGCGTTCGCCGTCTTCGAGACCGCTGCCACTGACGCCAAAGCCCCCACATCCGCACCAACACGGGCTCAACTTTCTTCCCCTCTGCTGACGCGGTACGTGTGTCGTCGGAGATCGTGCCCCCATTTTTCGATTCGAGAAGGCCAGCCCCGGCCCACTGCGCTGCTTAATACGACCGCTATAGCTCCTCTTCGAGGAAACCGCCCCGTTAAGCTCTAGATTGTCGAATCTTGCCATGATTGAGGCTAATCTGACGCCCGATTGCCGGATTCATGCGTTAGCCCTGTAGAAATTGTGGCTAAACCTTGTGACTGGTTGCCTGAAACGGTGGCGGTGAAAGTGGGACGACGATGACGATAAGAAGTGGTATCATTTCGAAGACTATCATTTCGAAGTTTGGTAAACGAGTGCTACAAGAAGGCAAAAAAAAAAATTGGCCCAAGTCCGACTGAAGGTGAAGCGAAAGTACGCGGCCTCGGGGAACTGTAGAAGGGTATCCAAGAACGATTACAACGACGCTATGCCCAAACCAAGATAAAACACCCAATGCCGTTTAGAAACTTTTTTCGTTTACACGTGCTCCTTGCTCCCCGGCCCGTGTCCCATCGTCCAGCTATCCGGTCGATTCTGCAGCTGTCCCTCAGTTGAAGAAATCTGCACCGTGCTAGTTTGCATAATCCATGACGACTTCTGCTCTGTGTGCGTTGACTCGTTGGCCGAGATGGCACGAGCACTGTTCGTCTCGACGTCCACAAGTGGCACGAAGTCGCCTTCGTCTCCGTTCTTGGGCTTGGTCGAAACCGTCGTGGCCGTCTTGTTCGTCGCCGTGCCGGCCGAGGCCGAGAAGTTGGAGCTCGCGTTGGTCGACTTCTTGGTTCCACCCATGGTCGACTTGATCTTGGGCCAGGCCTTGGCAAAGACGAAGCGGTGGGCAGGCATGCATCCGCAGAGAATCGAGACGTACACCTCAATCAAACTCCAGTAGCCGGCCTCGACGTAGTCCCAGGTGATGTTCTGCGAGTTGGCGAAGTGCACGAGAGAGTACAGACGGATGGCCGAGGTGAAGATGACGAAGATACCGACCGAAAACATGGCCATGACCATCATCTTCTTCTTCAGGTCCATGTTGAGGTTGGCCAAATGCTTGAGCGGGAGAACCATGACGACCGTGTCCAGAGCAATGTTGACCGCCGCCGCCACGTAACCCTGAATGTGAATGTTGTTGCAGTGACCCTCGTGGAGCCCGTCCCACTGGTTCCAGGCGTGGCTGACGGGCCAGCACTGCAAAGCCGTGACGATTCCGAAAACGACGGTGTAAACGACAGCGAAGGCCATGACGATCCAGATGAGGGTACGGAACTCCTTGGCCGGGAAGACGCGGAGGTAGAAGAACAAGATGGAGATCTTGGACACACCGAGGGCGACGACGTAGAAGATCTCTCCGAAGTAGTAGTAGTACAGCACGTTAGTGATCTGGTACGGCTGCAGCGTCCACATGTCCTTGCCCATTCCGTTCTGAACCACTGCTTGTCGTTAGTCTGTGGCCATTGACTCGTCCAAGTCTTGACTACTTACGGACTGGGGCGAAGACGGCAGGAGGGATGGCAAGAAGCACGACAAGGCCCATGGTAGCATCATCCCAAGAAATCTGGCGACCGCCCTTGCCCAGACTGGCCGCCATTCTCAGGAGGTAGGCAACACCAGCGAGAACCATGCCGGTGATACCGATGGCAGTGAAGGTAGAGCCACTGTCACGGATCGGGGCACCGCAGCCGTTCATGGAAACATTCTTAGTCTCTGTGTCTCGAGTCAGTACACGGACTGAAGGAGGGCTGCAGTCTTCTTCTTACTCAGAAGTTCGGCGACGGTGCAAGTCTGCATGGCACAGAGTCCAACCTTGGCGTTCAACTCATCGTTGCTGCACATGCATGCCGAGGTAAGGTTGGTGGCACATGTCGACTTGGGAAGCTCTTTGGTGAAGCATGTCAACTGCGACCGGGTCAGAAAGCACGTCTATCTCCGGGGCGCATGACACTTACGGAGCATTTGGGCATCTCAGCCGCCAACGCCAGCAAAGCAGACTGGGCATGCACGGAAGCGATGAAAGAGGCCAACAAGGCCAACACGGTCCATAATCTCATGATGGCGTACGATGGTGGAGTCGAAACGAAGGAAGCGGGGTCAGAAAGGGAAGGAATGGAGCGGACTGGCGCTTCGTCTCTCGTCCGGTGAGCCGAGGATTATAACGCAGCGGGCGGCGACTTCCAAGAGTTCTTCGAAGATTAGACGACCGCACACGCCAGGGATGAAATCGGATTTGATACGTGAGGGGACTGTGCCGCCATTCATCCCGAGTCATCACGCGAGTGCTAAGATGACCCAAGACTGGGTAAAAGATGGACGGCATTCGTAAAGGCTTCCATGGGTGGGGAGACGGGGCCGCTTCCAGACGGTTGGCGAGTCCACAGCGGGGGGGATGTGCAGGAGCGCTGGAATCAAGGCGAGCAGACAGCAGGCCGTGCCTGGATGTGCGCATGGTGGCCGGTCCGAATGACTAGTGACGGTGAGGGCGAGTCGTGGTGGCAGTCCGAGCCGAACTTCTTCCCGTGGCGTGGGCGCCCCTGCCGCGCCGTTGCAACGGTTGGCCCCTGCATCCGCGCACACCCCCGCGCAAATATGAGACATGCTGCTCCCCGCAGCACGACCAACGCCATGGTCCAAAACAGTATGTCGTCCGGCCTCCCTTATCTGCAACCAGCAACCGGTGGGGCGGCAGCTTGTACCGATCTGGTGTCGTAATTTGCAGATCGAAAATGGTCGTACGGGCTGCTCGTGCGCGCGCCTACGCCTCCTAAAGCCTTCCCGCAACTTACACCAGCGCCGCTGATGATCTCAATCACCATCGCCTGCCCCTAGCGGTCCGGCTCGTGATGTTTCCACCACTTCCGACGGGCTGTGCGCGTAGCCTGCAGCCTTCTCAGTCCGTATAAAAGACCAATGCTGAGGCCTGTCTTGGCTCATCACAGTTCCAAGTCACTCTTTCACTAACCAGGGACTACCACTTCTCTCACCCTTTGTCATTCGTTCTTTAGACTTGGGTCCCGGGCTATTGCCTTAATACTGCCAAGATGATTGTGATGAAAGCTTTCACCGTTCTCTCTCTTGTGAGCTCTTTCGCCTCTGCGCGCATCATGTAAGCTGCCTGACTCTGCCTTAATTGCCTGTGCTATTGATCGCTGACATTGACCACAGTGATGGTGCTCAGCACACGCCCTTCCGCGGCGCGAATGTGAAGCGTGCCGCAGACAGCTCGGCTTCCTCGACCACGCTCGAGGACTACGACTATGTCGTTGTCGGCTCCGGTCCCGGTGGTGCTCCCCTTGCCGCCAGGCTTGCCCTCGCCGGCCACAGCGTCCTCCTCGTCGAGGCCGGTGGTGACGAGACCAACAGCACCCAGTACAACGTCCCTGCGTTGCACTCGGTCGCTGCCGAGTGGGAGCCCATGAGGTGGGACTACTTCGTCAAGCACTTCGACGACGTCGAGGAGCAGAAGAGGGACACCAAACTCACCTACACGCTGCCCAACGGCGAGCGCTACACTGGTCCCAACCCGCCCGAGGGTGCCGAGCCTCTCGGTGTCCTCTACCCGCGTGTCGGCTCTCTGGGTGGTTGCTCTGCCCACAATGCCCTGGTCACCATCTACCCGCACGAGAGTGACTGGCAGTACATCTGCGACATCACCGGCGATGACAGCTGGTCGCCCGCCAACATGCGCGAGTACTTCAAGCGCATTGAGAGGTCGCGCTACCTGCCCAACTCCATCTCGGGCCACGGCTTCAGCGGCTGGCTCGAGACTTCGCTCACCGAGCTCACCCTGATCGCCCAGGACTTCAAGGTCATCTCCCTTGTCCTGGCCGCCGCCGCCGCTCTCGGCCAGAACCTGCTGCAGTCGGTCATCACCACCGTCACCGGCCTTGCCCACACCCTCCTGCTGGACCCCAACACGGATGCACCCGGCCGCGACTCGGCTGAGGGCATGTGGCAGGTGCCCCTCGCCATGAAGATCCCCGAGTACAAGCGTGCCGGCCCCGTCGACCTTCTGCACGAGGTCCTCAGCGCCACCAACGATGATGGCAGCGAGAAGTACAAGCTCGACATCCAGCTCAACACGCTCGTCACCAAGGTCACCTTCGAGACCGGCTCCGACGGCACCCCCAAGGCCACCGGCGTTGAGTTCCTCACCGGCCAGTCCCTCTACGGCGCCGACCCCCGCCGCCAGACCGGCGAGGCCACCGGCAAGGGCACCAAGGGCTCCGTCAAGGCCAACAAGGAGGTCATCCTGTCCGCTGGTACTTTCAACACTCCCCAGATCCTGAAGCTTTCCGGTGTCGGTCCCCGCGAGGAGCTCGAGCAGTTCGGCATCGACGTCGTCGCTGAGCTCCCCGGTGTCGGTACCAACATGCAGGACCGTTACGAAATCCCCGTCGTCGGCGAGGCCCCCACCAAGATCTCGCTCGTCAAGGACTGCACTTTCCTCGAGGGTGACTCGGACCCCTGCCTTGAGAAGTGGGAGAACCTCCCCGTCGAGAAGGGTGTCTACGCTACCAACGGTGTCGCTCTGGCCATCACCAAGAAGGCTTCCAACACGGAGAACAACAACGCCGACCTCTTCATCGCCGGCTGGCCCGCCTACTTCAACGGCTACTACCCCGACTTCTTCAAGAACGCCACCGCCGGCGCCAACGCCTGGACCTGGCTCACGCTCAAGGCCCACACCCGCAACAACGCCGGCACCGTCACCCTCCGCAGCGCCGACCCCCAGGACATGCCCGAGATCAACATGCGCAACTTCGCCGTCGGCGGTGACGAGGATCTCGACGCGCTCGTCGAGGGTATGAAGTACGGCCGCCAGGTCTTCCAGGACCTCATCCCGCTCGACGGCAAGTTCACCGAGGTCTGGCCCGGCGAGTCGGTCCAGACCGACGAGGAGTGGAAGGAGTTCGCCAAGTACGAGTCGTGGGGCCACCACGCCTCCTGCACTTGCCCCATCGGTGCCGACGACGACGAGAACGCTGTCCTCGACACCAACTTCAAGGTCCGTGGCGTCACCAACCTCCGTGTCGTCGACGCTTCCGTCTTCCCCAAGATTCCCGG
The DNA here is from genome assembly GCF_012971845.1 of Lasiodiplodia theobromae. Lineage (NCBI taxonomy): Eukaryota > Fungi > Ascomycota > Dothideomycetes > Botryosphaeriales > Botryosphaeriaceae > Lasiodiplodia > Lasiodiplodia theobromae. The sequence continues at coordinate 765,001 of NW_023336409.1, read as the reverse complement.
TACCTACATTGCCGTCCCCATCTACATGATCTCCGAGAAGGCCTCGGATGTCATCCTTGCTGATGCGTAAATGGTGTGATGGGTGGAGTGGAAAGGGAAGGATGTTGGGCATGTGAGATGTGCTGGATATGCGGGATGAATTGAAACCGTTGGGCGGTGGAAGGCTTGGGAGCTGGCTGTCTTCGAAAGCTTTTGTACATATTGTTTTAGTAGTTGAGTCCTAATCCTAATCACAGCCAGTGAACATGGAATACTGTCTTGACTACCATGATATGTGACTTGTAAATTTGCAGTGAGACACTGAGCAGAGACGAAGACAACACAACCAACAACACCAACACGACTTGACATCACGAACCACTTTGTGCCAAACTCGCCCCCAGAAACCCACAAACATCAGTATCCCAACCCTTGCCTCTGCACCTCCGATCATCCTTCCCGCAGCGGGAACGACTTTCATCATCGCACGATCCGACGCACCCATGTCACCACCCTACGCAATCATGCGGCCTTTTTCCCTACCTTAGCATTACAATCAGCACTCCCTTCATCGCCAATCACCCCACTCTCGAACCTTCAGCGAAAATCCCGATCACTCATCAAGGGTCTCGATCAGCCATCATTCCTTCTGCAGCCCGAAAGCAGGCAGATCATATGTTTCAGCGTGAATCATAACCAGGGCGATCCAGCGCCGCAGGATCGGAGTTGGCAAAGAGCAGCAGCGGCATTGCGCAGGAACTAGGATGGCAAGGAGCAGCAGGAATGCACCGTGCCGCAAGGTCCCGCCGCACCGCGAGTAAGTGAAAGGAACAGCAAAGTTCCGCGCCAAGCGCTCGCGCGCAGCGCCCAGCACCGCATGGACGCCGCATCCGCAATCCGCCTTGAGGCAGGCTTGATGACTCAGTTCAGGCAAGCCCTTGAGTCAGTGCAGGACTGGCAATCGCTATGTGCCATTCACGAAATGAGGGTTTGGCGCGCGATGACGAATGACGCGTTGCCGAATGAGGATCACGTCGAGCATCAGGGAAAGCGATGTGCTGCAGATGCAGCCCGTATCGTATGCACGACGCGGCCCATTGCTCCACTATTGGGTTAAGAATTTCAATAGTGGAAGACCGTGTGTTGGGCAACGACCCGAGGTCCCCATTGCTGACCGTAAGTTCTGATTACATATCGTAGGCGCGCTCCGTCTCTCGCCGTGCGCATTTTTTTCTGGTGGCGCAGTTTTGGGACTAGAGAGCATTGTTGTTGATGCGTTGTGTGCCTGGTGCCTGAACCGGGATAATCGGGATGTGGATACGAGCCATGTCGATCATTTTTCTGGAAAAAACCAGGGTCCTGCCTGCGGGTGGAGCGGCGCCCGCGGAGCCCCGGCTTTGGGCTTCCGGCGGCCCCCAAGAGGATGTAGCGTTGGGTTATAGGAGGAAGGGGGCGAAGGAGTTAACCGAAATCCTTAAACAACTCACCCAAGAAAAAAAAAAGTGGTCTGAGGTAAACTCGAGCAAATGGTTCCCCGGACGTAGTGTGCAGGTTTTAACTCCGCCGCCGGTCAGACAGGAGGTGAAACTATCGATTTTCTGTGTGTGCGTCTGTGGAGTGCGCGCCGTGCAGCGAAAGGGGAGGCGATACACCATGTTCTGGGCCGGGGTCCGGGTAGGGCCAGCCAAGCGAGGTGGATCTCGACGAACGAACTTATGATGTGCACAGGTTTTTTTGGGGGTGCTCGGGCGAAAATCGATATCTATCCGAGCGGAGGGGGAGAAGGAAGAAAAAGCAGTGCTGCTCGTCTCCATGCGATGGGTGTTATGTCTCAGCCTTGTTGTTATTGTGCGACCGCCCGGTGCGCCGTGGCAGTTCGGCGCTGCAGAGAGAACCCTACGGATGATCCGCATCTCGTTTGACGCTTAGTCAGTGTCTCGGGCGAAGGGATGCTTGCTCTTGAAGATGAATGCTTGTCTATACATCTGCAAGAGCGGGATGCGAATACGGGAGCGACCCGAGCCGGGTGTGGGGTTGACCCGCGCACCAGCCAGCTTTCACTATAGTTCTACAAGGCTGATATTGATATAAAACCCTCTCTATAAGGCTTGAGCCACGTAGGCGAAAGTTCGCTGGAATTCTGGAAGCCGATGCGTCGCTTGCGGCTTTAAATCGCAACATCCATCTATCACGACACCCCTTTCACGTTCTCTCCACTCGTGTTCTCACATGTGTAGTTTGGCATGGCAACGGTGACTAATATTATCTGCCTTCAAGACTAAACTAAACGTCCAGACCATGTTCGATTTCCCCCTCAATCTCCTGCCCAGGAACCGGTGCAAGCAGCCCCTTCGCCTTCATGTAGCCTCTCTTGATGCTGCGAAACTTTTCGACGCGTCTCGAGAAGTGTCTACCGTTGGCATAGGGGCTTGTTGAAATAGTTGGCGCCGCTTGACCGACTACCACTTGCCAGCACCAGGGCTCGCCATCAAACGGGTCGGTAGGCTCCGCAGTTCGATAAATGAAGCCACTATCACTATCGTCTCGCGTCAGCATGAAGTTCTACTGGAAAGCCAGAAAAAAGCTCGAAAGGCAGGCCTTACCTTGAGACACCAGGGATTCTCCTAGAGGGGCTCATGTCGACGGCCATGTCGAAGGTGGTTTCGAGGGACTCCTTGACGATGGTGTTGCGATCTGGAACGTGGAGCGATGTCAGAAAGCTGCACTGGAGTTTCTTAAGGGATAACATAATCAACCGGACACTTACGTATATCGCTCATCATGCGCCACACGCCGTCCATGTTATTACACACCTCCATGAGGCTGTTTCCCAGGCGCCAGTACTTCTGCATCCTGTCGATGCAGCACCACGCCAGCTCCACATCATCCTGGCGGCCCAGAAGACGCACGGTTCCCTTGAATTTCATCTCCTCCAAAGCACGGATGAACGGGAGAAACACATTTACCATCTTCAGGCGGTCGTTGTGACTAAGCCCTATTTCCTCAAGTTCGACCTGGTATAAGATGATGTCAGGGTGAACCGACCGGAGGAAAGAAAAGTCGCAGGCCTGGATTGGCGACTGCGGCTTCGAGGCGGAGAATCGCAGAGTCACAGCATGCCACAGCCGCGACATAAACTCTTTCCGCACACCAGGCACGCAGCGGAGAGCACTCTTTCGGATTGCGCTCAAATATGGCTCTTGCTGTCGGCGAGCTTTCTCTCTCCGAAGAGCCTCGTGGGCCGTGAGTGTATCGTCGTCATCGCTGCTCGTGCATCTGGTCATCAGGATGTTCGGCTCGACGAACTCCGATTGCGGGAGGATCTCGGCAAGGAAAGCATCGTAGATTCGGTTTCTGATCTCCCCGGGGATGCGCGTGAGGAAATTAGAAGACTGGTGGTTTTGTTCGACGTGGACATGGTCCATTTCGGTGTCCTCGTCTTCTGCCATCACCTTACTTCTCTTCAGGCTGGGGGAGAGGTCGTGAAGAGCGTCCTCGAATCTGCGCTTCTTTTTGGAGTCAGCATTGTAAATTCTGTTTGTCATTTCCCCAGGGAGGCAAACCAAAGACTGGCGGCCATGCTGGACATGGTCGACTTCATTAGCGTCGTCTTCTTCTTCCATCATCCTCATCCTCTTCAGGCTGGGCGAGAGATTGTCGATGTCGTCCTCAAACTTGCGCTTCATATTCATGTTGGAGTTGCCGCTCATGATGATGTGGAGGTAGGAATATGATTGAGAAGTGGGTCGTTGGTGAGGTGGGTGGTTGGTTTAGGAGTGAGCAGCGGGTCGGCGGTGTTGGTGTGCTGGAGGAAGGAAGGAACGAAGAGGTCCATTTTGTAGACAGGAGCAGTTAGTGAATGAAGCGCGGTTCCCATAACAACATGAGCCGGAGGGCCCACCTGCGTAGGGCGCAAGGTGATTGAAATGCATTTGACTCATATATAGTGATATAATTCCTTGATTGGCGAGTGTTATTCTTAAGATGGAGAAGGAAAATATATGCGCGAAGGACGATCCGTAGAATACTTGTCGACAGCCTTAATTATATAGCTCTTAACGAGCAACTAGCAAACAGCGAATATCAGGCAGAGAGAGCCGGATATCATAGATGTGAAAGACAGAAGACTGAAAGAAACAGCAAATACTCCCACCAATACGAGATATGCGGACCTGCGCTATGAACATATGTCAAACACTGCATGAGGAACTCATAAACATTGTTTATCATGACGCACCTTGACTAGGTGGGCGAAGCGATGGTCGTGTACAAGGCTCGTCCGCAAGTGGCCCGCACAGCACGGGAAGAAAGGCCTAAGGCATTTTTTTAGAGCAATCATCCAATGAAAAGGCTGTCTTCCCGGACTTCGTTTTTCTTGCATAGCTTGGCCTTTTCTTTTCCTGTGTGACGGAGGACGTCCGCAATCTGGGCGTTTTTGTTTGCGGAGTAACTCCGACATGGTACAAATATCGATCAAGCCCCATATTTTACAGAAACAAACAGATTTTCCAGAGACTAAATTCTCCTTGACACTCAACTTCGACATTGTTTTCGATCATGACAGTTGTTCACATAGGTTTGAGCTTGCACCTACCCTTTGTTCTCATGCCTTGGCGTTAATCGTTTCCAGTCCTCTTCAAATTTCGGCCCGATGTGCCAGAGACTCTAAAAGACACTTTTGTCTCCGAGTTGAAGGCTCTGAAATCGCTTGCATGTGTGCAAGACAATCGACTGATTGTTGGTGGTCCCTCAATCACAGATCCCATCGAGCGCAGCCAGGGGTTTCAGATTGCGCTTTTGAGCTTCCACAAGGACAAGCAGGCTCTGAGCGAGTACCAAGCGAGTAATGAACATCACAGGTGAGAAAGTATGGCTTTTACATATAATAAAGCAGTTCTCATTAGTCTACAGGGTTACCAGTACTTATCTCTGGCCCTTTAAGGAGGATCTGGTACGGTTTGACTTCGAAGTGGATGAAGGAGATGAATACATGTGCCGGTTTTGAGGTGTAAATAGTCGAATGGGTATTTGATTACTACTATTAGAGCCCAAGCGGATGGAATATCAAGAAGACCTGTCTTATTGCTTTCAAATTTGGGATTTATCATGCCTCCGTGAAATCTGACTGCACCTGAAATGCATACCCAAAGTAAACCTCCTAAGTACGACCCGTCGACGACGTAAAACCCCCATCAACAACAATCTTCTGACCCGTAATATACCTCGCCTCATCCGACACCAAAAACAACGCCGCATTCGCCACATCCCACGCATCCCCCATCCGCCCCATCGGCACCTGCCCCTCCCTCATCCGCCTAAACTCCTCCACCCCGCCCTCCTTCGGAAACCTCTCCGCCAAACTCTCCGTATACGGCGTATCCATCAACCCGGGCACAACCGTATTCAACCTCACCCCCTTCCCCGCATACACCACCGCCGTCGCCTTGACGAACTGCATCACGGCCGCCTTCGTCGCCGAATACGCCACCTGCGGCTTGCCGATATACCGCAGCCCGGCCACGCTCGCCACGCACACGACGGCCCCGCCGCCCGGCTGCGCCGCCATGACCGGCAGCACGTGATGGCACGCGAGGTACACGCTTTTCAGATTCACGTCGACCTGCGCGTCCCACGTCGCCTCGTCCATGGTGGCCGGGCAGCCGGGCTCGGAGCGCCCGACGTTGGCGACGAGGATGTCGATGCGGCCGTGCTGGGCGAGGCACGCCGCGACGAGGGCCTGGACGGAGGAGGAGGAAGTGGCGTCGGTGGGGACGACGGTGCATGTGCCGAGGCCTTCGCGGGCGATGGTTTCGCGCGTTTTGGTGGTTGAGGCGAGGGTGCGGTTGCCGCCGAAGATGTGGGCGCCTTGGCGGGCGAAGAGGACGGCGCAGGCGGCGCCGATGCCCCAGCCCTCAGAGCCGGGGGTCTGGCCGAGGCCGATTATGAGGGCGACTTTGTCTTTGAGGTTGTGCATTGTGGGGGGGAAGTGGTGGGAGAGGTAGTGAGTCAGGGAAAGGCGAGAATTTGCGTTGGATTGTTCGGATAGTAGTCTGGCCGCACTATTCTTTCTTCTGGACTTATATTGCTCTAGACGAAACCGGGGAAATCAGCGAGATGGAGGGGGATTGTGGGGTGGACCGGGGGTGTGGGGGTATTCCGTTGCAGGCGGAGATAGTCCGTCCTGACGCTGTCTTCTTAATTACCAGGCCCTCTTCTGAATTATCAGCTCTGTCATTTGCTGCTTTTGTTTGAATTTATTTCTCATTCTCGACCCCACAGTTGCAAAGATGAGCCAGTCTGAAAGCAAAGAGGCCAACCAGCAGAACTCAGATTACGATCTGTCTAAGCCTCTGGACTCGAAAGTTGGTCTGCGCCAGGGCTTAACATCATACGGCGATCCTCACTTTTCTCTTTTCCTCCGCAAAGTTTTCATCAAAGCCCTCGGGTACAGTGAGGATGCTCTGTCTCGGCCCATCGTTGGCATCGTCAACACATACTCCAGCTTCAACCCCTGCCATGCCAACATCCCACAACTGATCGAGGCCGCCAAGAGAGGCGTCCAACTAAACGGCGGACTGGCAATCGATTTTCCAACCATCAGCCTCCACGAATCGTTCTCGTCGCCCACGAGCATGTTCTTGCGGAACCTGATGAGCATGGACACTGAAGAAATGATCCGAGCACAACCGGTAGATTCGGTGATTCTGATTGGAGGTATGTAGCTCTCATGTCTACAAAGACCCTGGCGTAGAACACTGTTCAACAGAAGGTCACTGACCGCAAAACCATAGGCTGCGACAAGACGACCCCAGCGCAACTAATGGGCGCCATCTCAGCAAACAAGCCCGTCATCCACCTCGTTACCGGCCCCATGATGCCCGGCAACCACCGCGGGACCCGCGTCGGCGCCTGCACCGACTGCCGCAACAACTGGGCCAAATTCCGCGCCGGCACCATCGACATCGAAGAAATCTCCGGCATAAACGAAGAGCTGGCCCCAACGGTAAGCCCGATCCCATCCAAGACTTCCCCACCCCAGCCTTACTCCAGCCGCTAACAAAGCTGTCGTAGGCCGGTACATGCGGCGTCATGGGCACCGCCAGCACAATGGCCTGCCTCCTCGCGGCCCTCGGCCTGATGCCGCTCAAAGGCGCCACCGCGCCCGCCGTCTCCGCCGCACGCCTCCGCATCGCCGAAGAAACGGGCGCGCACGCTGTCCGCCTCGCCACTTCCAACGCCCACCTCCGCCCGCAAACCCTCCTCACCCGCTCCTCCTTCCTCAACGCCATCACCGTCCTGCAGGCCATCGGCGGCTCGACCAACGCCATCGTCCACCTCCTCGCCATCGCAAACCGACACCCCCTCCTCGCCTCCTCCTCCAGCGACGACCCCATCACCCTCGCCACCATCGACGCCATCGGCCGCCGGACCCCTCTCCTCGTCGACCTCAAGCCCAGCGGCGACGGCTACATGACCGACTTCCACGACGCAGGCGGCATGCCCGCCCTCCTCCACACCCTCGCGCCGCTGCTCGACCTCTCCGCGCTGACCGTGACGGGCGCCACGCTCGGCGAGCTCCTCGCCCGCACCGCCTCCCCGTCCACCTTCCCCCTCCCCGGCACCCCAGCCGCCACCTGCATCCGCCCCCTCAGCCACCCCCTCCACCCAGCCTCCTCCCTCGCCATCCTAACCGGCAACCTCGCGCCCCGCGGCGCCGTCCTCAAAGCCTCAGCCAGCAAGCTCCCCGCACTCCTCTCGCACCGCGGGCCCGCCCTCGTCTTCGCCGGCCCCGCGGACCTGGCAGCTCGCATCGACGACCCCGATCTGCCGGTGACGCCGGAAACCGTGCTGGTGCTGACGGGCGTGGGGCCGGTCGGCGCGCCGGGGATGCCGGAGGCAGGGCTGATTCCGATCCCGCGGAAGTTGGCGGAGAAGGGGGTGGTGGATATGCTGAGGATTTCGGATGGGAGGATGAGCGGGACGGCGGGGGGGACGGTGGTGTTGCATGTGGCGCCGGAGGCGGGGGAGGAGGGGTCGGTGTTGGGGGTGGTGAGGGATGGGGATGTGGTGGTGCTGGATGTGGAGAAGCGGGTGTTGAGGGTGGAGTTGACGGATGAGGAGATAGCGAGGAGGGTGGAGGAGAGGAGGGAGCGGTTGGAGGGGGAGAGGATGGCGAGGGAGAGGGAGAGGGGGTATAGGGGGTTGTATATGCGGTCGGTGAATCAGGCGGAGAAGGGGGCGGATTTTGATTTTTTGACGGCGAGGGGGCCGGGGGCGGCTTAGGAGAGGTATGGGATCGGGGTGATGAAGTCTTCGAACATGTCGAGCATGATGTTGTCCATGTCTATTGAGCTTAAGAATTCGTCTTGGTTGAATAACCCTGCGGCACCTGTAAGGCTGTCGAAGGTATCCATGCGCTGGTCGCCGATGTTGTTTGATGAAGTGGGAACCGAAGCTGAGGCGTCGAAACCTGCCAACGGAAGCGGCGGCAGTGCCTCCGCTGCAGCACTCGGGAGATGAGATAGCCCACCTGACTGTTCACTGACTTCTTCCGTGCGGATCTGGGAAGGCCGATACATAGACGCCTTCATAGTTCGGCGGATGATGACGGCAGAAATTTCTTCCAGAATGTCTCTGCTCCGCTTTGCTCCGGGCCAATGCTCGCCTGCTGCACTTAACATGCTGAGGCTAACACGAACATCGTTGATGAGGACGTCAAGCTCCGTGGTTCGGGCAATCTCTGCAACGTTCCAGATGCAATAGAACATGGTGATGATGCTCATGATGAGCGAATGGAAAGTGATCCAGTTGTGGACGAGGAGGTCTTTTTTGTAGAGCGTGTCGAAGAGCCGCAAGCAGCTGATGGCGCTATGGTGGCATTGTTTCAATGCATCGACGGATGGGGAGGGAATCGCTGGACTCGGTCTGAGCAATACCATGCGCAAGCTGTGGTATCTCAGCTTGCACATGAGTTCGATGTACGTCTCGTTGCCTTCCGAACGGGGAATGTCCGCGGCCCATTGGTCCAGTCGCCGAAGCATACTTTTTTGCCAGTCGTGGATGTCGATGATGTTCGGGTATGCGTAGCTTGGAGCGTCTCTCACAATGCTGTTTGCGACGTATTTTATCTCCGAGTTGAGCTTGGCCAACTCGAAAAGGTGTATAGAGTAAGTCATCTGTGATGGCGGCTCTGACTGGCGCCTGGAAAATTGGCACGATGCAAGGCTGTCGTCGCCGATATCCTGAGGAAGCTGAGATATATCGAATATAAGCAGCTGATCACGACTGACAAGGGTGGCTACTTACTCGGAGTTCGCATGCCTCGTCTCTTAGACCAATTGGCCTCCCCATCATGGTTGCGATGGTTCTGTCAAGAGAAAAGACCACCCAGAAGATCCTTGTCCGCATCTCCTGCTCGAGGAGTGAGATGCCGCTGAGTTCACGCTGCAAGCCTACGTCAATCAAAGCCGCGATGCATTGGTAGTTCAAATACCAGGCATTCAGCTTCATGGATGGGCAGTGCAAGGTGAATATCAAGAGAAGCAAGAGGCTTTGGATGCCGTTGATGGAGTTATCTATGCACATCTGATCGAAGTACTGCATAGCAAACGCACAGTAGCCTTCAGCGGGAAGCGATATCCTCAACCGCTGTGACAGAACAGTCGCAGCAATGGCCAGCACCATGTAGACCTGGAACATGCCGGTAGGGTCTGGAGAATCCGATTCATACATGTGGTCAAGAAATCTTGTGAAGGCGGGCCGATGCAGAATCGGATACTGAGTGTGAATGACGTCAAAATAAATGGCGCTGAGATGGACGGCTTGATCCCTGCTGGCAGCCACGGGACTGTTCGAGGCTTCCATCAGATCACGCACAAATTGGAGATCATGGGTCGCAGATTGCGTGCGCCTCAAAATCCGGGAGTTTCTCGTGGTTGAGCCCGGAAGCATCAGCTTGGCAAGCAGATGGCCGCTGGACGGGCCGATGTACTTGGGATCTTGGCTCGCAGCCAGGGAGACTAGGCCAATCTCATGGGAAAGTGCAGAATTTGGAGGACTGGACGGAGCCACCGCATCCGCGGATACAGGCTGATGGTGCGGAGTGGAATCGAGGCCCACAACAGCCGCGGGAGGACTCGCCGCGGGATGTTCCCGAGGTTCGGACGGAGGCCGCGCCGCTGACTCTTCGACCCCGCTGACTTCAGAAGGCTCGCCATTGGGCGGTCCTTGAGAGAGGTCGACGTCTGGGCATCTGGATTTGACAATCGACTCGAGCCAAGCTATGCGGGTCTGCAGGCGCGTCACATAGCTACAGCCGAGTCAGCGCAGTACAGTCAAAGGCAGGGGAGGTGCTAGCTACGCGCGAGGCATATCTTTATTTCGGACGCTGTCGCCATCGACGCATTCTGCAGATGCCTTTCTGCAGTTATTGCAACACGGAAAAGTGCCGTCGCACTGCAGCCGTCAGCTCGCGAATCAGAAGGACGGCATTGTAAGCACTTACACGGATCTTGCGACGCTGACAGCGGGAACACGCCAGCCCTCGGCGCGGATCGCGGCGCCGTAGATGATCAGACATGGTTGTGCGTGATGATGGGGGAATGAGGGAGAGGCGGGGAAAGTCCGCACGTTTTTAATTGTATAGCGGCAATCACGTGTGTGCGTGCGGAGAGACTCCGTACTAGCGTACGAATTGGGCAGTATTTACGACACATGCTAGAGGCCTGCATCTTCACAGCGGCAACAGCAAGTCTTACAATGGCTGAAGCACCAGACCCAGCGAAAAGGTTCCACGTTAAGTCATCCCGCACCTTCACCTTTGTCGAGACCATCCTCTGCAGCAACGGTGTCCCACCGGACGATGCCCGCATCATCGCACAAAACTTAGTCGCCGCCAACTTGCGCGGCATCGATGCGCACGGTATACCCTCATACATAGCCCGAGTCGGCGAAGCCGAAAACTTCGCCAACCGTGCACCGCTTGACCCCCGTCGTCGTCCAAATCGATGCCCACAACGGCTTCGGCTTCGTGGCGGGGCCCACCGTGCCATGCAAGAGGCCATCGAAATGGCACGCACGCTTAGCTTCGGCGTGTCCAGCGTCAAAAACTCGGACCATTTCGGCATGATGAGCCTGGTATTCACCAACTCCAGCTCGGCTCTGCCAGTCTGGGGCGGTCGCGAAGATCGAACCACTCACTCAAAAGGAGACAAGAGACTGGCATCATATATGTCGAAGCAGAGACCAAGGTTTTGAATGACGAGGCTACTAGAGCTGTGGTGGAGCCGGGTATATTAGAATGATTGGCCTTTATCTGAAATGCCAGTATTGTTTCTGTTTGCTACATACATGTTATCTCACAGATTAAAGTGATTCCAGATTATCATAGCATTCTGCTCCCCAAAACTCTGTCATCTCTTCGTCCAATTGCTCAAATGCATCTGCTAAACTATCTCATATCAAGTCCCCATGACAGAATATCTCCGCCATCAGATATCATATCTGTACGAAGGGTTCCCGTCCGCATCAGCACCCATGTCGATGCTACAATCGATTTCAGGCTTTCCATATCTCCTATCCCTCGACTTGTTCTCCAGATACAACAGCAGAGACATTGCTATAGCAGCTACCGCAGTAGTATATGTCAAGACGCTGGAAACAACGTTCCCCATGAAATACTGCGGCGCCTGATTCTTCGGGTAAATGTACGAGGCCGCTATGCCCACGGCATGACCAACGGCTATGACTACACCAACTCCGACGCCGCTTTTCGTATCGCCGCCAAACGTGCTGGGTATCCACGCAAGCACGATGGGATATGCCATATAGGTTCCCTGTCGGAAGTCAGTCAGTGCAGGCTATCAATGAAAGATGCGGGCGGGGCTACCACGATGGCAAGGAAGGCGCTCGCGTATCGGGCGCGATGTTCGTGCAACAGGCCGAGCAGGACGTATCCCGTGCCGGCGATGAACCCGCCAACAGCGACCGGTGCGCCCCTGAGGCGGGTACGGTCTGAGAGGTGTGCTGTGAGTAGGAGGCATATGTATGCTGAAGCGTACGCTGGGGCCGTCATCAGGTTGGCTTTGACGGATTCGTAGCCAAGCGTGGCGACAATGGTGGGGAGAAACACGGACATAACCGCCAAGGACAGCGACAAGCCTGAGTAGATGAAAGCAAAGAGGTATAGACGGTAGTCGAGAAAAGCACTGGAAATGGTCAGTGTAGTGTGCGCGCATTGGAACGGGGAGCGAACCCTTTGACCTGGCTGAGTTTGATGCCATCATCCTGATTCCTCACAAATCTCGTCCGGCGTTGTAGGATGATCTGGTACTCGTCTTCGCTAAACCAGTGCGACTTCCCAGCCTCCGGCCGCCCGGGCAAGATCCAAAACGTCAAGACGCCACAAAGGACCGTCGGCAGCCCCTCTATGATGAACACGGCTTGCCAGGATTCAATAAGCAGGCCATCTGCAGAACCCAGGCCGTATGCCACGAGACCGGAAACCACTCCACTCAGCGCGCTCATGCCAGCGTAGGCGGCGATGCGCAAAGAGAGCTCCGACTTGAGGTACCAGAAGCTCAAGTACAACGCACAGCCCGGCGCGAACGAAGCCTCGAACACGCCGAGGAAGAATCGGAGCGCGATCAACCCGGCCGCGTTCGTGCAGCTTGCTTGCAGCGTGCTCATGGCCCCCCATCCCACAAGGCACCCGGCTAGCCATGTCGATGGCGGAACGACCTTCAGCATCAGGCCACCGATGGTGCCGAAGAGGACGGTGCCGATGTAGAAAGTGGCCGATGCCCACTCGTATAGCGTAGGAGTAAGCTGAAGGTCTCGCTCCAGCCCGATTTCACGCACGTTGCCGAGGTTGCTCCTTTGCCGTTTATCAGCGATGTCCTGTTGGAGGTTCTCTGAGGTAGAGCAAACCTGTCCATGTACGATAACAGATACATGAGCATTACCCATGGCAGGATGACACAGTCGAGCTTGCGAACAAGCTTCTTTTCCTTCTCCACATCGTGGCCGACTGGTGTATTGGAGTTACCGTCGTCGACATTCTCCATGTGGAGCGCTGGGCTTTCTTTGCTCAAGGAAGTCATGACTAGTGCAAAAAGCAAATGCGGGGAAATGAGAAGACGAAAGTCCATCCAGGCTGGAATAAAAGAGGTACACCATGCGGGGCGAATCCGACCTTCCCCTCCTCTGCGGACTTAGTCCGCCGTTATTCCCTCACTATTTAGAGTGAGGGAAATAACGGGCACTGCTGAAACCAGGCACATGCATACATACATCCCACCATGGCGGGATACGCTTGGGCCGCCGCGCCCCCAAAACACCTGACACCATCCGTCTTCACCACCCTCCCCGCCTCCTTCCGCACCCTCGGCACCTCCGAGCACTCCACCAACCAGAAGCGCGGGCGGCCCCTCGACTCCTTCCTCGAAGGCCCCGTCGTGGCCGACGACAACAAGACGCTCTACCTCGCCGACATCCCGTACGGCCGCATCTTCGCCGTTGACCTGGCCACGCGCGCCTGGTCGCTCGTCGTGCAGTACGACGGCGAGCCGAACGGCCTGGCGTGGCACCGCCAGCGCAACCAGCTCATTGTCGCCGACTTCAAGCTCGGCATCCTCGGGATCGACCTGGAGACGCGCGAGGTCACGCCTATCATGCAGCGCTTCAACGGCGAGAGGCTGAAGGGGCCGAACGACGTCGTTGTCAGCGCGGACGGCGACATCTACTTTACGGACCAGGGAATGAGCGGCCTGCAGGACCCGATCGGGCGTGTGTACCGGCTGCAGCACGATGGCGGGCGCGTGGATGTGTTGCTGAGGAACTGTCCGTCGCCGAATGGGCTCGTGCTCGACGGGGCTGGGACGAGTCTGTTTGTGGCGATGACGCGCGATAATGCCGTTTGGCACGTGCCGCTGTACCCTGATGGCAGTGTCCAGCGCACGGGAAGGTTCGCGAGCTACTACGGTATAGGCGGGCCGGACGGCATGGCGACCGACGAAGAGGGAAACATTTTTGTTGCGCATTCCACGCTCGGAGCTGTGTTCGTGCACGACAAACATGGGAACCCTGTTGTCCGCATAGACACTACTGCAGTTGGAAACAGTGCTACGAACATGACTTGGGGTGGTATGCATCACATGACTCTTTTCATTGTCGAGAGCGAGAGCGGAACCATTCTTTGTGTTGAGTGGCATTGTAAAGGTCTCATGTATCCTCCGTGTAGATGATTAACTGCAATTGGGAATTAGCGTAGTCTTTAGGTGCTTTCAGGTTAGTTGAACCAATTAGATAACGAGTGAGGCGACGAGCTTGAGAATTAGTTGTACTAAGTAGCGGAACGCCCTTTATTGCTGGGTGTTTCTATCGGAGGCGGAGTAAAACACCTCTCGGGCGAACGATGGCCTAATCTTGGCGGAGAAAGTCAATACAAAAAGTTAAAAAGAAGACGCAGAGTCGTGTTAATCGGAGAAACTCATGTGAAGCACTGTTGAAGCCTAGAATCGTCATGAAAGAAGGCTAGCATGTGATGCATAATCATGCTCAGCCGCAAGGCTGAGTATCATGGTAAAGCATGTGAAAGAGGCTGCTTATGGGGCTGTGCAACCTTCCCACTCTACCTCACCGGGCGCTGAGCTGGGTTAGACTTGAATAACCACTCGGAGGCCTTTATTTCTTTCCCGGGCGTAATTGTACGCCATAAGTTCATCTATCTCGTATAGCGTGAGCACCACGAATCCAGCGTGTTCGAAGAATATTATCGTTACGAGAGCTGGATGAAGCTTTGCGTTTGAGAGGCTGTACTCTCCGTAAGGAACAAGACGCCAAACCGCAGGATTCTTAGTCTAAGTAAAAGTATATCCCCGCACTTTCTTTGAGGACCGGGTAGGATCCGCCACTGCTCACTAGTCACTCGATCCTAAGGCGGACCAATCTATAAAACCACGACGATCCAGCCTAAGCAATATTCCACCTCATTCCATACTTTTCTCGTTGCCTCTTTCAGGATTGCATCAAGCGACACTCCACAAGATGTCTCCTCCTAGACGTAGGAAATGTACCATTTCACTGGATTTATCTCCTCCTGAACTCTTTGACAATCTTCAGAGAGCTGCCGTCAGCGAATCTGATCCTATAGCACAGCTATTAGCACACCAGGCCTCTCTGCGCGCCCGGTTAATGGAAGAGACGAGTTCAATCAAAGAAGACGGAAGTGATTCCGAACCACAGTTTGAGTATCAACCGCTCTCACCTCCGTCGAAGACCATACGGATCATCAAGCTCTTGCCAGGAAGTCCATCGGATCCACTCGAGTGTGAACTGGAGCACAGTCCGATCGACTCAACAGACCGCTATGAGGCGATCTCTTACGTTTGGGGCGAAAAGAAAGATTTCGTGCGCCTTCTCTGCGAGGGAAAGAGTCTGAGAATTCCTCGGAGCCTGTACGACGCCCTTTTGCAGCTTCGATGTCCTTCCAAGCCCCGCAAACTATGGGCTGATGCAATCTGCATCAATCAAGACAAGGATTCGGAGAAAAACCACCAAGTTCCGCTGATGCGGACCATCTTCCGCCGCGCTGACAAAGTTCTCATCTGGCTCGGTCATGATGGTGCAGAGCTTGCGGAGTGTGCTTTTGGATTCGCCCGGCGCCTTTCCGACAAAACTTCCACAAAACTCCTTCCAGACACAAGTACCTGGCACTCATTCTCTGTGATGCTTATGCAACCATGGTTCTGGAGAATATGGTGTTTTCAGGAGATCGTGCTGGCCCGGAAGGCTGAAGTGATGTGGGGCGAAGCCAGAATCGACTGGGAACCTTTGGGACGGGTCGCAACGTGGATCGGAAGTACTGGGTACGATGTCATGCAAAATTTCCCATTCCATGGTGTCTACAATGCAAGTCTCATGTACACACTATCGCGCAGCCTCACCGGCGCGGATCCGGCATCCTTCCTCCACCTTTTGATGGTGACTCGGCGCTTCAAATGCACAAGGAGCGTGGATCGGATCTATGCGCTCTTGGGCATCAAAACTTCCGACACGGATCCTGATGAGGGAAACTTTTACATGGTTCCGGATTACGCGAAGGACAAAGAAGATGTGTACGAAGAGTTCGCCGTCAGAATCATGAACACTTCGCGAGACATGACTCTGCTCTCGGCAGTCCAACACGGCCCACATCTTAGCGAAAGCACCAAATCCTGGGTACCTCAATGGGACAAAAGTTACACGCGCACCGTCGTATCCGCCCATGCTCCAGGTATGAAATTCTCAGCCTCACGCCATCTGGAACAATCACCGCCATCATTCCACGACTCAACTTTGATCGTCCATGGACTTGAGGTCGACATTGTTGACCGCATTTCCGAAATGACGCCAGAAAGGCGTGTTCTCGCCTCTGAACATTGGCGGATCCAAGAGTTGTGGACCGCAATGGCCGCGCCGCTGCAATCGTATCCAAACAGACAAAGTCTTGCCGTCGCATTTTGCTGGGCGCTTACCGCGGGCAAGGACTGGCTTGGCAACTCCGTCCAGGATGAGGCGTCTCACCTCGCCGACTTTGCGGCATTTGTGCAACAGAACTTCGACTCTGAGATCAGAGAATTTCTGGAAATCCCCGACGTCCTTATACACGGGAGCGACAGCGGGAAAGGCGATGCTGGTCGGTATACGGAAGCCATGTACTACTGCTTCTGCCTGCGTCGTTTCTTCGTCACGAAGAATGGTTATATTGGGATCGGACCAGCCTGCATGCAAGAAGGCGACAAGGTCTGTGTGTTAAGCGGCGCAATTATCCCCTTCATTATCAGGCCGGATGGAGATCAGCACAAGTTGGTTGGAGAAGCGTATGTTCATGGAATCATGCGTGGTGAAGCATGTGAGAGACATGAAAATGAGTCGGTGGAGCTATCTACTTTTCGTTTGACTTAATTCTGTCAAGCAATATCATGACTACAAGCAAGTACTAAAATGAGTACGGTATGGTGCCTTTTTCAATTTGAAAAATTTGGTGGTCTTTTTTGGGATGACTTGGCACGCCTGCGTACCCAAGCGTACTCCGGCTTTTCCTCTCGATCTAACCTATCTTGGATGAGCAGTCGGGGCTCCGTTGTCTTCATGCGAAGCCGCCTTGTGTGTTCGAACAAGATGTCCACTTCTCCTGAGTCCATCTCACGAAGGATGATAATGTAGTTGGGGTCATCCTATATCCATGAGTTATTGATCGGCTCAAACGAACGACATAGGATATAGAATCTAGCACTGACTCGCTTCGCATACTGGAGAAGCGAAGCATTGCGTCTGGAAAACTTACTTTGTCCCTTTCCCATGGCAGACCATAATACGTGAGTGTTTCTATGGCAAGGTGGTCTCTATGAATTTTGAAAAACGTGGGCCCTTTCGACGGCGGAACCACGGGGAAGAGGGAGCCGAAATCGTCAGATTGGCCACGATCCCGTTGGCTGGTCTGATCTACTTGGCTGTGGACGCTTCTCAATCGTTGAGGACCTTGACGGTGGTATGTCTGGGAGAAGCGCGAAAGCAGATCCTTCAGGCCATCGGAGTTGTACGCTACCCCCATAACCAAAGCCATTACGATAGCAGTGACAGGCAGGGCTATCATCCAGAACAAGCTCTGGCTGTATGTCGTATCGCGGATGTCGGTGGTGTTCATGCCCAAGAAGCTGGTGACAAAGGAAAGTGGCAGAAAAATAGTCGTGACAACCGTGAAGACAAAGATGGCTTTCCCGTGATCTTCCTCATTTATCTCAGTGCTCTGCTTTACCTTCAGAGCCAAAGGACTGCATTGGTCGCGGGTGAACTCGTATGTTTCTTGGTCTCCTTGGAGCAACTGGTCGATACTTTCCATGAGTTTTTCCTCAAATGGCTGGAGCTGCTGACTTCGCGTATTACGCTGGTTCCCTTCACTGCGAAGCGCAGTACGGTAATCCGTGAGGGCATCCCCTTGCCAAGTGCTGACCACGGACAATGCATTGAGTTCTTCTTCCAAGAAATTGATCTCTTGGATGAGTCGCTTCCTTGGAGCGTTGCTGGCTGTGTATCGCTGGTTCTCGCTATCAGCTAGGATGATTGAGGCATAGTGGTTCAAACTGACCATTTCCATGAGAGCCTCGTCATAAATGTCCGGGACTCTTGCGCCTTCGCTACAGCGAGCTTCTTGATCATCCTGATAAGGACTATGTCAGGCCCGAAAGCAACACCCTCAACCTGAGAAATCTCTGGAGGCCTCAGGAGTGCTGAATAAATCTCACTCCTAGCTTTTTCATATGGACCCTGCATATCCTGCTCAGTTGCTCTCAGCGTAGCCAAGTTTATTTGAAATTCGGCCGTGTTAAGAAGATCCGGGCGTCGCACTGTGTCAGTGTACATGTCCTCCCCCTCATTTGCCAGTTTTCTTGCTTTGTCGAAAAAAGCAATCAGTGTGCGAAAACACTCGATGCAAGAGCTTGTGAGCCTCGCCCGAGTATCTACCCTCTTTTCTTTCGTATGAGCCTTAACCAGACTCGATCTTCCAATGTGTGAAACGGTTCGTACAGTCTCGAGGCATGTTAGAACAATGCCATTCAAGTAATCGAGAAGTTTCTGAAACTCTGCCTGGTCAGTGCTGGAGACATAGTAGGCCAAATTCTTTTCGGATCTGCTCCCTTCATCAGTATGCATGAAATGTTCCTCGCGAAGGTGTTGAATGGCTTCTTCGGCGCTATTGTAGCTGGGACTATGAGTGTCCTGGCAGACCCTGGGCTCATCAAACTTCAGCGGCCTTTGTTGTATTGGAATTTCCATGGCAATTTCCATCATGGAGGGATCTGGGATAACCCAAGTGTTACGTTGAGCTGTCTTTGTACGGTAGCTGATTTGCAGGACCTTTATCAATGTCAGAGAGGGTTTCTGGCGAGCAGTGTCCACATACCTTTCCAAAAGCGCTGACTGCGCCCCAAAGCTTGCCAATAGGCTCTGAATTTGTTGTTTTGCTGGGAAAGAAAAGATCCACCAGAGACTGTAATGCTGAGTGAAGCTCAATGAAGTTTCTCCGCATCAGATCCCGTTTCTGGGCCATGATCTCATTCTGAGCTTCGTGACACTTCAAAGGCCACACAGAGCCAGTGTCTTGCTCAGGATAACTATATGTAGTGGCTACAAAGCTGCTTAGAAGTGGGATCGCCCGGATCGAATCCTTGTTCTTGGGCGTAATCTGTTCGTAGATCTTTAAGAATGCCTCATCTTTTCGAGAATCGTGGGCGAAACGTTCCAAATTCAGTCGTAGAAAATTCACTTCATCTTCTTCCGATCCCACTGCTACATCTGGCTGATCGGGCTTTGCGTCTGGTCTCCAGCAGAAGAATGGTGTTGGATGAATCTCGGCCTGGTTTTGTGGCCCTGTCACAAGCAGCGTGGCTTCAACAGCTTCGCGAACTACGCGGACATCGTGGATATGGGGCTTGTCCGACGAGAAGACGTGAAACCATTTTGGAATGTCTTCATCTTTGACCATGAAATCAGAGAAACCCAGATGGTGAGAGACGGAATTTTCGAGCTCCTGCAATTTGTTAGCACCATTTCTTCAGTCAAAAAGGAAATTGTAAGCCATACCAGCAAACTGGAATATGCGTTTGTATGGCGGAGGATGACTCGTCCTTCATCATCGACGAAGCGGATTGTTGGTGTAATGTACTCCTCTTGAATTGAGCACATTTTGAAAATATTGTCCTGCGACACCATTCCACATGTAATCAGAAATTCTATTCTCAAGGTTAGTTCGAAATTGCGTCGGAGATAAGCAAACCTACTGTCATCAATCTGCAAGGCCCATATGCATGGGACACAAATGATCTGCTTTACCGAGTCCTTGAGGAATCTGGTGTAAACTTGCTGACGGGAATGATTGTAAATCGTTTCCCAGGAATACAAAGCATTGAAAAGACTTCTCGGGGGATGCAGTTCATTATTTCCCATAAGACCGAATTTCGCTGGTCTGGAGGCGTCGAGATAAGGAAAGGCAACGAACGTGGCAGAACAATACTGCCGAGCATCTTTTTGCTTATTGTACTGGCGTTTTGCCCGGTAACGAAGAACCGTACCCGGTGTAATGGACTTCCCCTCCGGCAGGTTGACAATCCTGCTTTTGACTTCTTGCAGTAGCGCCCATGTGATCTTTTGAAGATCAGAATCGATGTTTGGTGAATTCAGTGCAAAGGCCTGGAAAGAGTCAGCAAAGTCTTTGATTTACTTTCTACTGCTTCCGTACCATGAACTCATCGTAATCCAGGAACTCGCGTTGAATGTGTCTGAATTCACGTCAGTCGAAAGGAGAACATGCAGAAGCGAGAAGGTAGCGTACAGCCAGTGCCAGTCAGGTTTGATATTCTCTTGCGGTGAGTCTTTCGGAGGACCCGCCCGAGTCATCAGCCGGGTACTAATCGAGCCTTCATCCGTATCCTTTGCACCATTGGTGACTCTCGCTGCCAGGACGTCCATTCTCCAGAGCCCTTCCGCGTTTTGACCAGGGCTGGGCCAACTCTTGTCCGGAATTTCGACTTCTTGCTCCTCCAGGTCAACATTGACGGTGGAATTATTGTCGTGCGCTGTAGGAGGCATGGTTTGACCAAGTGGCGGCAGCGGCTGTGACATTGGCACAGGTTTTTCCACGTGGGGCTCTTCACTGAATAGAAAGTTTGAGCGTCGGCCAAGGCTGTCCGTTTCAGATGTAGTTTTTTCCTGTTGGAGCTGGATTGGGCTGATCGGCGTTCTACCCACGTTATCGCTTGCATCTTCTCCTGATTCGTTTATCGTTTCCAGAACATGTGGCTGCGGTGCGTCAATATCAGAGCTATCATTGTGATAAGATCCATCCGAATCGCCGTCGTTCATTTGTTCCGAATGGTTCTGGTGAGGACTTGGGGAATGGCTGACAGCATCATCTTCATCAGCCACCCCTATATCAGAAGCGCTAGAAGCAGTATAGAATGTGCTGCGAGAAGAGCCCCCAATAGGCATCGTCACCCACGGTCGCATTCGAATCTCCATGCCAGGCTCAACGCTATCTTCCCAGAACTCTGGGAGAATAACCCCGTCGGGTCCGCTCATGTCGAATTCGCCTCGAGTGATAAAGTCTGGCATCACTGCATAATCTCTAGGGTAAAGACGATCTCGAGAGTTTTCTCGGCGATACAGGGTAGCAATCAGATGTTTCATGCCCTGTCATGCGCTTTTAGCTTCAAAAGGCCCACTGGGAATCCTCAACGCAATCAACTTACTTCCCATGTTCTACATTCTTTCCACGGCAAGGAATATGCTCGGCTCATAAATATCAAAGTGATTGGCAAAGGACGCCTGGTGGAGGGTCTGCCTTCCGGTTGCCGGCTTGATGATTCCGTGGGGGCCACAAGAGACTAGGGCAGCGAAACCTACAGGGGCCAATGTCCCACACAGGAGAACCGCCTGCGAGAACTCAAGAAACTATGGGCGATAGCACCAGTTAGGATTCCTTATCGGGAAAGGTCCTCCTAAGTTACGACAGGGAGGGCGGAAGGCGGGATCCAGAAAAGGCGTGATTTCGCAAAACAAGAGTTAGATGGCACACTTTATCGGCTAAGACTATTTCTGATATGAAAATTCATTCATTATTATCAAGACTGTAAAGAGTTTTCTCATGCTACAAAAGAACGGTAGAAGCACTAGAGAATACCATCTCTAAAATTCCAACATTTAATGTCATTTCCAAAACTTCTACAATAACCAAAATACTCTAAAATCAATAGCGTCAACCCGATCCTTGTTACAAATATACTCGTTTCGCACTTTGACAATCTGTAGATCTTTACCCAATAGTGTAAGCAAAGTCTGTTCGTTCTCTTGCTGTGAATCGTCTGAACTGCCGAAAGCTCTGTCGATTGCGTAGCTGATGGGCACTTGTTCTGTTGACCGAATTGCTCTAACCTTCGCCATCATCGTTTTTCTCCTCTGCTCGCGTATGCTGATCCATCGAAACACCGCCGCCTCTTTCTTCTCGAACTCCTTGGCGTGCTTTGGCCAACAGTCATCGCATAGATAGCGCGTGCCGAGCCCCCAAGCGCTTTTGGACCAATGTCTTGTAGTGGGATTGACTTTGCATCGGTCACATATGGGGCGCCACGATCCTTTGCGTCCGTCATGGCCGCAGTTGTAACCCCAATCACAGTCAACGGGGTCCTGGCAGGCGTTGCAGAAAGGTTTATGCGCAGCTCCTATTCGAACCGAGGCAACAGGCTTCTCAGGATGACTGGAATAGCAGGCTTCAAATCGCATGAAGTTGTTCTGGATGACAGGCCGAGGGATCCGGCTGTAGCTTCTTGTCGCGACTAAGCTGAGCCGACGAAACATCTTTAAGTTGTTATTTTTAAGCTGAGATAATTGTACGAGGATCGTGTGGACCGTTGGTAGGAATTTCGGGACTTCAAAGCTACGTGGAAGGCCGGATAACGCGCGTCGGTTGGGGAACAAGATTGACTACGTGAGGAAAACAGCCTATAAGCTGTATCAATGGGTCTTTGTAACTGGAAGCTGTCAAAAATGTGTGAAACATAAAAGATAGCGCACACCTTCTGACTGTTGCCGTTTGCCGTGGAAGCAGTGGCACCGTTGTGAATGAAACCGTGGCCGTTCGACTCGACAACAAGGACATAAACATGTATCACGTGTTTGTGATACTTTGAAAATTCCTCTCATTTTGTACTACACAGAAACGTGATTGATCTGATTGAGAAAATATAGGACCAGCTGCTGTCAAATGGATTGTTTCGACAGGCGTGATCACAAGAAATAGAGCGAGAATGAGGCGAATGAGGAAGTCGGGACAACGGCTGAATTTTAGGTGACAGCAAAGATTGGGGCGAGGTGAGCTAGCCGCTGTGGTTGTAGAGCTGAGCTCGCTTACTTCAAGTTAGATTAAACCTACCATTATGGTGAGTGTGCTTCTTGCATCTGAGGGGCAGTGTAATGTCCTCACTTGCGTCCCTTGCTCGTTCTAGTAGAGAGGGTGACTTAGGAGGAGTTCTCTTTAGAGACCTTTTGGCATAAACTATTCGTAGTTTACTTACGCACTTACAGACATTTTTAATCAAGTAGGTCAAAGAGCATCCCTTCTTTTCATCGATAGTTGAGAGGACAGGTGGAGTAGCTATTCTGACAAAAGGCTAGAAACTGTAGACCATGATATCGGTGATATCATTCCGAAAGGTAGCAAGCTTGCTCTACAACAAAGGCCTCTGATATCTTGTCACTTTCTCTGTAGTAGTTTACGTATGACTCCGTGCAAAAACAACATCTGTTCACTCAGAATCTTCTTCCCCATTAGTGATTTTATGTTGAGCACGATGGCGATGGTGATGGTGTTGGTGTTGTTTACGGTTTCGACGAAATCCCCACCTGCCTCCAAAACTGACAAAGATACCAATAAAAATGTTGATTATCAGGCCGCACTCCGCCGCCGTGTCGGGGACAAACGCACCGCTCTCCCACTTTCCAAGGACCTTCCTGCCTCCACCGCCGTCGATGTGGACGAGGGTGGCGGTAGCGAGGACGTAGGCGTTGATTGCCTTCTGCTCTCCATCCCAGATCAAGATGAAGCTGCTGGCGCCATCTTCGAAGAACGAATTCGGGATAAGGTGTTCTGAAAACTTACTGTCAGCGTCATGGACAAAAAGCATCAACTTCTGAAGGTTTAAAAAAAAAGTCTGCTCACCTTTCCACTCGCCAGTCTCGTTGTTCTGCAGCTGTCCACAGATCTTGCGCTCGTTGCTGAGGTAGAACAACCCCTGCGCGTCCTCAAGCTCCATCACGTACAACGGCGTGCCTGCCGCCGCTGAAGCGGGGACGTCGTCGCCCTCCTCCCACTTCTTCGTCTCGTCGTCATATAGGATGCTCTTGATGGAGCCGTCTGAGTGCTGGAAGAACACCTGAGCTCCGTCGGCTGTGTTTGTGCCAGCGATGCGACTTTTGGCAGACACGGAAATGGTGCCGACGCCGGTGATTGGTACTTCCGTCCATTCTGGCTCGTCTTCGGGGGCAGAAGTGCGCTCGACGCACCCGAGAGTGTTGGACTGGGTGACATAGATGATCATGCACTTGGACGCTTCGTTAGTCCTGGCGCCATCGAAGAAAGAAAGGAGGGAAAATAAGGGAAGAGGGAAATCAGGCTACCCGATCTGCTCTGTTGATGTACAAGGCGGATGTGTCTGGTTTGACATCCTCGGCAATGAAGACTTCATCAATGATATCGACGCCGTCGACGTTCTGCTCAATGAGACTTCCGTCATCTTCTTTGAGAATGCTAGAAGTCTTCTCATCTTTGGCTGTGAAGCCTGCGGAGCTCAGGTAGAGGGCAATCTTCTTGACGTCCGCGCTCATGTTTGAATAGAAAGTTTCAATCTGTTATCCTACACAATTTTCTCCTGTGTGATTAATTTTATAGCCCGTAGACACATAGACAAATGTGCTGCTCTATTTCTCGCGACAACATGCGGCTCTGGCCGCTCATCGCCATTCCATTGCTTTTTTTTATTCGTGTTCTCCCATGCTTGACCGGTCTGAACTAAAGATTACGCTAGGCGCTGCCTGGCCTCCGATCATCTCCCATGGCGGCATATGCTAATGTCAGAGACGCCAGAAAATGTGATCATGCATGTTTCTTTCTTTTTTCCTTGTTACCTTTTGACTATTCTGGATAATTTTGGCGATGTTACCTTGGCTCATCGCTCAACAAACATGACCCTGGCGAGATATATTGGAGCCTGTTGCCTGGTTTACATACGTAGTCGTTGCTGATCAATGGCGCAGGACGTCATGGGGAACAAATTTCTGTGCGTGCACGGCCGACGCTCGTCTCGAATATGCAAAGAGACGTTTCAGTGGAAGCGAGAGGCGTGTATCATCACGCCAGCACGACGTGGCCAGCAGGCAACGAACTTACTAGTGCGGCTCTGCGGGAGTTTCACCTATTTGGGTTTCTGCGTTGGAGACGTTGAGCTCCAATCCCGTTCCTTGTGATCAAGCATCTGACACAGAAAAAATGGGGGACCGCGAGTAGCCGGCCGGCGGGGGACAGCGTGTTCGTGGGTCGATCTTGACTACCGGGGTAGATTTGCCGTGCGACCGAGATCGAATCTTCTCTCGCTGATCTGTACCCGAGTGGAATTGTTGCGGGCCGTTGCTCGGCTCGGGATGCAAGGTGCAATAGATCAACGTCCTCGAGTAAAATTTCCTTCTCAAACCCCAGCCTTGCGATCACGCAGACTGAGTGCCCCGCTCACACTAAAACAATGCGGCTATGACACCGAACATAGAAACAAAAGCAAAAATGCCAGATACAGAAGTGGACACGAGGTCCGGTTTCAATTTGCTACGTATGTACGCGGGCTACAGGGTATATAGCCGGAAAGCTCCGGTCAACCCGAGGGTCTGGTACACGGTATCATTTCTCGCGGAGAGGCGATAGGAGGCCCGCGTTTTAACCGCGAGATCTGCCTGTGATTGGAGACATGAGAACGTTGAGAAGCTGTAACAGCCCTATTGTTAGCGCTACGTCCTATTCACATGGCTTCGGCTAAAAAAAATGCAGGGTACGTACCCATTCTTCAACGTGGGCCTCATTCTTGCTCAAATCAGAGAATTTCGTGTCCAGTGGGCCTGTAGCGGTGAGCACTTGGGCTGCTGGATGGCATAGAGAGGAGACCGATTACCTGACGTGCGGTGCACAACCCTGTCGATGGCAAGATCGCCCCCGAGAGCGTTAAGGAAGTTGCCGGCGGTCTCATCTTTACCAATGCGGCTGACAAGGAAGCGGCAGGCTTGTGAAGATGAGTCAGTACTTGCCTTTTACATGCCGAGAAACGATGTTCAACCTACCTTCCGGCTCGTAGCCTTTGTCCACCAGTGCCTGGCCGCATTCAACGATGGCATTCTTGAACGCATCTGGATCATCATCTGTGGGTTTTCCATCGGTGATGACTATAACGAGGATGGGCCGCTTGAGCGTCTGGCCGCGCGCAAAGACATCGAATACAAAAGGCTTGAGAATCTTGTTCCGTAGCTCCGTGCCGATGCGCGTCCCACCACTCGGCTCGAATTTGAGCTCATTGTCGATCTGGTCTTTACTCAGGTTATCATACGCACCGGTGCGGGGCTGGTCCTTGTTGATGAAACGTAGATGCACACCCTCGCCGTCCGGAACAAGCCGGGTGGCGATGCTACACATGCGAGTGACAAGCCTTCGAAGCAGCTCCTGGCGGCTGGGGCCTTTTTCCGTGTCAACGGTCCCCATTGACCCACTGTCGTCTCAATGTTTGTCAGTTGACGCTCTGTCTGGCATGCCGGCAATACTTACCGCAGTAAAGGATCGGCTGGTATAGTGCCAGCCTGGTGAGGTCGCTAATCTGGCTGGGAGCCTTGAGATGATTGTTCGGATCTTCTTTCAGCTCGACCGCCTTTTCCGCCACTTTTTGGAAGAAGTCGTTTTTTGGCTTGAAGAAAGCACTAAGCTCGGGACTTTCGATGCGCACAAAATTGTCAATGTTCTTCTTGAAGTCATCCACAGTCTCTGGGTTGTCTATCTTCTAGAGTATTGTGAGAACCTGCTTTTTGGTGACAGATGGAACCAACACTCACTTTGGCGGTCTCCCTGTCAGGCTTGGTGTTTCCGATCATGTGGTAGAGATTTGAGACGACTCCCTTGACCACACCCCTCACGGTTCCGCTATTTACGTACGCAAGGATGAAGAGGACTAGGTTGACGATGGTAGCGATGAACTCAAGCCTTCCAGGAGACTGTTCATCAGCAGGGAGAACTGCTCTCTTGACATTAAGGTCATTCTTTCCATTCGCGATGTCGATAGCAGACTGATCCAGTCCGTTCTTCTTGGTCGTCGATGCACCAGCAGCGACGAGTAGTTTCATCACTGGTACATCTACCGTCCTGGAAATGGCGTCCATTAACGGGGTGTTACCATCGTTATCAGCAGAGTCTGGGTCCGCTTTGGCATTGATGAGTGCCTCAACGGTCTCGATGCGATTTTTCCTCGTTACAACGGCCAGGTGCAAAGGCGTCCGGCCGTAGGCATCCCGCTTGTCCACTTCAGCACCTTTGCGAATAAGAAGCTCTACCACGCTAGGGTGGCCGCCCCTGACTGCTTCTACAAGCAGAGTCCGCTTGTGGGAGTTTTCAGCGTCGATTTGGGAATTTTGGAGGAACTCATCCAATTTTTTTTCCGTCAGCTTTCCGTTCTTGGCGAGGGTGTAGATGTCCGACATGTTCGTGAATGAGGTGCTTTTGCCGTGAAGCAAAGATCCGGCACACCTTAAAATACACTGGCGGCTCAAGATGCCGAATTTATGATTTCATGCTCCACTATCATTTCAGACGATGAAGCATGGACGTGAAGCGCGTGAAGTTGCATTTGTGGAGCCAGAGCCCGATATTACTGTTGGTCCACGTTGCCGGTCCCGGATCCACACTTCCGCGTGTTCGCACATCTGACTGTTGCCTGGTTGATGGGGGGTCAAATTTTGTATTGGTTCAGGTGTGTCCATCCTGCAGGAAGCTTTGCGACAGCCGTGCCTGGCGAGACCGCAATATGGAATATCGTCATGAAGACAGAGACACGTTGGAAAGGATTCGCCCAATAGAGCAGCCTGTCTTCTCAGCCAGATACGAGGCCGAAGAATTGTCCCAGGCTGTTGTGAGGTTAAAGTTCAAGAAAGGTAGGTGAAAAATTCCATCATAGAAAGTTTGCATCAAGTTGGTAATCTTCCAAGCAGGAGTAAATCAACAAGCTGGCACTGGTTTTTTTGTGAATATTCCAGGAGTGAAAAAAAACTTCATTCTTACTGCTGGACACAACCTGATATCAGAAGAATCCCACACGGACCTGAAGATCCAACTCTTCGGCAGCGACGAGTACATCGACATACCCAACGAAGACGTTCGGATCAATTCGGTCTACGCAGCCACGCCCAAAGAGATCTCCGCCGAACATGACTACGGGGTCATTCTTCTACCCAAAAACATCAAACCCCCGGGGGACTTCGGCTTCTCTCTTCCACTCGGTGTCGCGGACCGTCTCGACTGCGAACTATCCGTAACGGGGTACCCTGCTACCAAAAACGCCGGGATAGTAACAATCAGCGGCCAAGTCGTGAACCCAATCATCCGCAAAAACCAGCTCGAGTACGTCATCGAGACGGAGGCGGGCCTTAGCGGCTCACCCGTTTGGGCCGGTTACAAGCGACATCCCACTGTCGTGGCAATCCAGTAAGTTCAACAAACAACACCGTTCCATTTACATCGAGGTAGAATTTGTGAGCTGATCATCCACGTTAGCAACTACGGTCGGAAAATCAACAAGCCTGGCTACGGCAGCAAAGGCACGCGTGTCAACCTCAAATCACTTCGCGACATCTTTGAATGGACGGGGCTAGATACGACGGAGAAATATTTGCGGGCCAGCGGTTTCAAGGAGTCCGTGGAGACACCACTCCGCCTGGGGTACTCTGCTGATGATGATGCTTTTCGCATCATCGTTGACGAGATCGACGATCCCCCGGACACGATGCTAATGAGTACTTTCCCTGTCTATGCAGCGCCGAGTCGCGCGACCAAATCGCACCCAGCCTTCGGCTTCCTGCAGAAAGACCGCTGGGTGTCTTGGGATGTACCCTCAGCGGCAAGTTTGGTTAACGATCTGCGCAGAGCAAGGCTCGGTCGCATCGATATTCCATCCAATGCCGAAGGCTGGGAGTATCAGGAGGGCAGGCAGTTTGCCATTGTCGTCCCCTCTCAACCTGGCACTACTATGAAAGACGATAGCGTAAGCAGTAGTCTGGCGCTGGTCTTAGAACACACGAAGGTGGCATCTTGGCAATTGGAGGAGCCGGGAGAGGTTCTTGATGCAATCGGCTATCGTAAATACTTGAAGGGCCAATCATTCAAAGTACGTAAAATACTTGCAGGACAAACGTTCATTGATGCTAACTTCTCCGTTCATAGGATGCTTACAATAGATGGGTTCTCGAAAGCCCGATTCTGGAGTGACTTGTCGAAAATAGTTGGGAAGAGTACGACATTCGATAGAATCTACTAGTCCTAATGATACAGTTTCTATTTATCTATGATTCGAGCCATGGCGGCAGATAGTATGAAGTACTGCGTCTCCAGTGACAGTCCCAGCTCTGAAAATAGTGTTGCGCATTACCACTATAGCCGAAAAACGAATGGGTTGATCAAAATTTCTGAAAAGAAAAAAAAAAGAATTTTCTTGCAACCTTGCCCACGAAGCTCTCGAAGTGGGCCGCCGGCAACGGGCAAATGTCGCGGGGCATTGTTGGAAGACTCTCGGCAATACTATCCCTCCGTTTAGTGTCATTACACGTTAGATGCTTTTGGGGCTCTCTCCAGCTTGCCGTGCCCCATCTTGCAAAAGTGAGCCTCTGGGTAATCAGGCAGAGTTTTGTCGATAGCGATGATCATGCATGTTGGATGCCGGCGATGCTGAACGGAAATAACATTGTGGATGCCCTGGAGGCAAGTATCCACCCCAAAATCGCCGGCAATCGGTTTTCTCCCAACCATGGTAGAGTCCCTGGCGGTGAGACGAGCTGCACGTCTATACAGCTCATCTATCTACCACGGCCGCTGCTAGCGCAAATTACTAGGTCTGAATGACAGCGAGGCGCTGGATTGGTCCGTTAATCCGACGCGCCATGTGCAATGAGCGCTGGCAGCTGATACGAACGAGACTGAACCGGGAATTTGCCCGAGGGTATGCACGCTTCAACCCCAGCCGTCGATCATACGTCCAGATGGTGCTGCCACAAAGAGAACAACAGTACGATAGTGGAGCTGTGGGCTCACCGGTTTGACAGCTGTACACTCCGCGTTGTTGCCTAGGGCTCGGCCGAGCTCCAGTTGTAAGGTAGGGAAAAAAAAGTAAACTGACTGTGATTATCGTTTTTCGAGGCATATTCGCGTATCGTCCGATACCCACAGGTTGGGGTCCAGAGCTGGGACCAGTAGTCAGTGGGGACCCATCAAGATTTGGCACTAGTGCGTGCTAATATCAACCGTAATCGGCGCCACCAAGTAATAGAAATATACACACCAAAGCCCTACCTTTTAAGTCCCAGCAAAGCCATCCATCATTCTACGGAGTTCACATTCCACCTCTGTACGATTTTTCCCTCCATCCCGACGCTTTCAATCATCTATTTAAACCAATCAGTTGAAGAAACAAGATGGTTTCCTTGAAGCCTGAGCAATACACGGTGGGCTGGATTGCCGCTCTTCCAGATGAGATAACAGCAGCACTCGAGCTGCTCGACGAAGAACACGACACACCCACAGACTGGACACAGCCACCCAGAGACATCAACAAGTACTATTTTGGTCGAATCAGCAGGCTTAATATCATCCTTGCATGCCTTCCCCTCGGCGGCATTGGCACAAACAATGCCGCGGTCGTTGCCACGACAATGATCAGTACTTTCCCACAGGTCCGCTTCGGGCTCATGGTAGGCATCGGTGCAGGGGTGCCTGAGCTGCCCAACAGAGACATTCGCCTTGGCGATGTCGTCGTCAGTAAGCCTGGGGATGACAATGGCGGCGTTGTCCAGTGGGATAAGCGCAAGGCACACGGCGACGGCACGTCCAAGAGCATCGGCACGCTCGCCAAGCCTCCGATGGTGCTGCTTGCTGCCGCCTCTGGACTGGACAGCAAGCAGACCAGGAGGAAGACCAAGATTGCTGAGATGGTCCACGGTATCAACCAAGCCATACGGGAGGAAGAGAATTACCAGTACCAGGGCCCCGAAAACGACAAACTGTTCGACGACCGGACAGAACGGGAAGTATCCCGCGGCCCCGCCAAGCAGGACCGTGCGAAGGGCCCGAGGATCTTCTTCGGTACTATAGCCTCCGGTAACACGGTGGTCAAGAACGGGAAGACGAGGGCCGAGATTATCGAGCTGGTTGGCAAGGATACCATGTGCATTGAGATGGAAGCGGCCGGCCTGATGGACAGCTTCCCGTGCATCGTCATCCGTGGCATTTGCGACTACGCGGACTCGCACAAGAACGACAAGTGGCAGAGATATGCAGCACTCACCGCGGCTGCCACCGCCAAGGAACTACTCTTGGACATGAATGCAGGAGAAGTAGAGCGCACCAAAACAGCTTCTGATGCTGTGGAGAACAGTACGTTCCATTAGGAAAATTGCAACTCTATTCCTTTTCCCCGGAAGAGAGCTTTTGTTGACTATTGATTGTGATCTTGGTTGTAGGCGAGGCCGCCCCTCCACCATATCAGCCTCCCGTCCCCACGAAACCTGGTCTCGGAGACTCGAGCGGACAAGCCAACAGCGATGAGCTTGCTAAGTTGATGGCACGTCTTGATCGTGCCGAAGCCGAGATTCGCAACCAGCAGAATCTGCAGGGTCGCATCAAGGTCAATGAGGACAAGATTGGTGACCTTCAAGAGCAGATCGCGCGTCTTTCCACCAACAAACCTGGTAACACGAACAATGGCAACGGCGACCTGCAGAAGCGCCTTGAGAGGGCTGAACTTGAGTTGAAGAAGTTGAAGAAGAGGGTCGAACAGATGGAGGCTGATGATTGCAGTTCTGGGGGCTGCTGCTAGTACTATTGAGATCTCCAACCGGACCGGTCATGCTGCCCAACTTAATAAATAGTAGCTACCAAGTCACTTCCAATCTCAGTTCAAACCTTTTGCGTGCGTAAATACATTAATGAGCGACTATTACAGTCCTGCAATGATCACTCGGTAACGCAATAACACCAGCTCAGACAAAGAAGTTCACTCCAGAGTCGACTCCTTTCTGCTCAACGCCTCGGCGGAGGCACTGATATCCAGCGTCGCCTTAATGATATAGTCCTTCGTCATGTTTCTGATTGTACTGATCTTTCCGGAATCATCCATAGCCGGGAGATCGGCATCTTTCTGAAGGTAGGCTTCGTCAGGCTCTTTGTCTTGACCATGTTGTCCGACATTCAGCCGCCAGTACTTTGGGGGATTCCCCGCAACTGGCGCGAGCGAGTTGATGAGCGTGCCGAAGAGGATGTGCGTGATTTGGGTGTTCGTCGCGATGCTAGAGATCACGCCCATGAATTTCTCGATATTCTTCAGTCCTCCTTTGGCAATTCCAAGGTCGACGAGCATCTGGCTTGCCGGTATGCCTGTTCCGATGCTGAGGAAGCAATCGGTTGGCCGTGTTGGGCCGTAGACACGAATGACTTCATTCCACAACCTAAAGGGGTTTTTATTAGATCATTTCAGGCAACAAAAGTTATAAATAGTAACTTACCATCCCAGTGGATTGTTGGCACCCAGCCCGCCATCTATGAGTTCGTATACAGGCTTCTCCTTGGAGGATGTATCGACAACCTTCATAGGGTCAAAGTATGTCGGGGCCGCGGAGGTCGCGCGAGCTGCCTCCCAGATTTTGATTTGAGAAAGGAAGATTTCCTTACTCGCATATGAACGGAGGTAGACTGGACCACTGTTGTTGGGCTTTTTCTTGTCAAAGGCCATGACGAACCTGGGCGAAAATCTGAGTGAGTGATTTCGGAACGTGGGAGGTCCCATACACTTTGCATTTGTTGCTGTCGTCGAGCAACATCGCCTTCTCATCCCTGAGCTTCTCCGAAACAAGCTTTCGGACGGTATCTTCCAATGGCCCGGCGTCATGACTTCGCCCTTCGACCACAGTGCTTATACCCTCCGTTACTCCTCGCACCTTTTTCGACAGCCAAGCTTCATTCTCCTTCTTCCCAAAGATCCTTATCATATCCTTTTCGTAGTGTTTGATACACTCGTCAACGTCCATTTGGAGACGACCCAGCATGATAGCGATCAAACTGCACCCCGATGTCAGTTAAAGTGTCGAGCATGAACAATCGAAATTCCTCACCCGCCAGTACTGGTGCCACCTATCATGTCAAACACATCACATGGCTTGGGATTGCCCATCCTGGCCATCACCTCCTTCAGGATAAGCAGGGACGAGTATCCGCGGACTCCACCCCCGTCTTTGCATTGTGTTAGCGCGTCCATTGTAGCTCGCAAAGCAGGAACATACCGAGAGCAAGAACTCGCAGAGGCCGCTCCCAACCAAGCACGGAATCAGCACGATGAATTCTCTTTGTAACAGGTGGCGGAGAGGGTTGGAACGCTGCTTGCGTTGCTTCGTTGACGCTGTTGAAGGCATCATGCATCATTTTGACTTTCTCGGTAACATCGTTGACGTGTGGTAGGTTGACAGGCTTACGTGGGACTGCGAGTGTCTGTTAGAATTTTTTCGAGGTGAGAAAATCCATACTCGACTTACTAGCGTCATTGTCAATATCGATGACGAGATATCCGCCCCTGCCGTAGATTGTCCAATTTGTGAAACGGGAGCAGAGACGAACTGCGATACAATTGCCGGGCTATGCCAAATGTCAGCAATAATTCATCAAATTTAGAGTAGCGGCGTACCTCCATCAAACGCAGGATCTTGTGTTTCTTGCGGAAAACGTTGCCATGCCGCCACTTGTATTTCCCAGTCTCTTCCTCAGACTCTTCATCGTGCCTTATGGAATGATCGTACCAAACGAACTCGATGTCATTGACCTTCCTGGGTGACTGAGCCAATTCATTTTCGAGAATCGCTAGCTCGACCCACGTCCAGTTTCCCTTTGCGGGATCGTCACAGGAGCCTTGATCGTGGGTCTCGGCAAAGATTTCGAGCCCACGAATCCGCCGGATAGTCTCAATCCCAAGAGGCTATGTTGCACCCATATTAGCATGCACCGGATTGAAACGCAGTTGGAACAAGAAAATCATCACCTCCGTTTGAAACCAAATGTCAGCCCTGACTGCATTTTCGTCCCTCACCTCGCCTTGGCGTGGCACTTGCATTTCCTTCGTGCCTTTGACTGCATATTGGCCGGCAGGGATTCGAGTAGTTTGAGGGGGCAGAGATTCAAGGCTCTCCGCTTTCAGATGGGTCATTTGATCGAGAGGATTGTCCATGGTCACCACTGCTTTGGATATTGGGGGCACTATGTGATGATAAACTTTTCGGCTGTCCTTATATGCCTGTCTCGACACCCCGCACAAGACGGAACAGATGATCTGGAGAAGCTACTGTTAGCTTGACCTTGGCATCCCCATGGTTGTTTCTGTCAAGTCAATGCCTCCACCCAGCTCGCTGCTGATCCAGGCGGTCTGCACACAAACCCAAGTTAAGCTACGCATTACCAAACCGCAGAGCATTCTTCATCACAGCTAAAGTAATCATTCTACTCCCAGGTATACGTAGGCGATGCAATTTCTGTTCCCGAATCCGCTTGTTCTCTGGTGCGGAGCAACCACCAAAGGAATGCATTAGTCTCGCATTGGTACCAAGCATGGCACAACCAAGCGGGTCCCCACCGGTTTTACAGGAATAGTAAAATAACCGACATCGACGATGGGCTTATTAGGTTCGCTGCTTTGTTAGGAAAATTTTGGGCGGGTTTTTGATCTTCGGTTCATCTAGACGTACGCCTACCGTTTTATCACGCCGTACTTTCAGAAATCTAAAAGTAGTTTAACGTAGCCTGATCCTCATAAAACGTAGCTCATCTTGTAGGCCCTTAGAAGGAGCAATTCATTAAGTTCAAACAGAAATGAACAGACCTCGTTTGAGACTATTTGCAATAAAATTCCGGCTATGGCGCTTACACTACCACACATTGAAAAGCAAAGTCCAGAGCTAGACCTTCAATGTCGCCGGCTACGTCTACTACACCATCCACATCCAGCTCAGTAAGGCCTATGACTGCCTTTTTTTTTTTCTACCTGAAGAATGAGAATGATAACTATATTGCTGGCAACCATGGCGCATTCTGATTGAAAGAGAGAGTTCTAAGGGAATATGAGTTGGTTTTAGAGGTATGGGAAAACTATTGATACGAAGAAGAACGAGGTTCGTTTAGCACGATGAAAATAAATTTTTGATTCTCTCATTGGCCTATTATAGTATGTACATATGGCTATTAATCGACATGATCAATCCTCATTATAATTTATTCATAAGAATGAATGCTACCCGGCAGAGGGCCACCAGAGGTCTACACGATTTTGCAGTGGCCTGTTGGCAAACTTTTCGAGCGCAAAGTAATACTTGTCCTCATGCGATTGGGTGCCTTCAAGTCCGATTCATGCGACAATGGACAAAAGAGGGGTATGGGGCGTTTTCGCGTCAATTTTCATTCGCTTAACATTGCGTAGAACTGAATCATGCGTCATCTCAGCTCGACAGAAGTCCCAATAAGCAGCCCAAAGTATTACTAAGTAAATCAACGGGTCGTTATACTTAAATATCTTCAGAAGCTGTTCACTAAGAGTATGGCAGTTGCCCTTCGGCGCCAGTCTTGCAGCAACGAAGGTTGGGCAGCGTCTTTTTCAAAGTGACATGGCCTTCCTCAAGAACATGTTTCTGCGAAGGCCATGCGGCTTACGCATACATGCCATTGGCAATTCTCCTCCGGTCCCTAGGACCATGCCATCCTCTTTTCTCTTGTCTCGTCTATTTCACCCGGTCTCGGTCTCTACCAATTCCTCTCGTACATCCATTCGGAGCACACATCTGCTCAACCGAAACAAGAACCTCAACCATGGAATTCGCCCACGGACGACGAAGTGTTTGAAGAATGTTGTCACGCAGTCACGCAGTTTGACTACGGGTCAGATTACGAAGCAACAAGAGCAGCGGCCTCGCCGCCCAATTCGTCGCTTGATTTTCGAGCTCTTTTTCTGGTTTACGGTGATAACGAGTGGAGCAAAATACATATCGGACATTGTGTTTTCCATGAAATTCGGGCCTCTGCTGAGTGCGGACATGCAGTACGAGAAGCGCGTCCTTTCTTATACCGAAGCAGTCCAGGCTCGCACGAGGTATGACCCAATCGACAAACCTTTGTACGAAGGTCTTAAAGACGGCCAGTTCCGCTTCTTGATCCTCGAGCCTGGTGTTGGCAGCAAGATCCAATGCCGTCTCGTGGTGCAAGACGTGGTAGGCAAAAGTCCACCGCCCTACGAGGCACTCTCCTACGTGTGGGGTAGTGAAGAGAACAAAGTCACCATAGACTGCAACGGTCATCAGAAAGAGGTTACTCGAAACTTGTACGATGCCTTACTCGAACTTCGTTTGCCTTACGCGCCTCGCGTGCTCTGGTGCGACGCACTCTGTATCAATCAAGAGGATGAAGAGGAGAGAAGTGCGCAAGTACAAAATATGGGGGGACTGTATTCATCTGCGTACAGAGTGATGATATTCTTAGAAAAGGAAACCGAAGATATCGAAGGGGTATTTCCGCTTCTCAAGTACATGCACAGCTCCTTAAACTACAATTCTCGGCGTAGTTACGAGTTGAGTTCGAAGTTCTTTCCTGATGATTACGTCTCGGCGGATTCACTCGGAGAGAAAGGTATTTCCCAGGAAGCTGAAGAAGGCTGTTGGAGTCGCATTGAGGCATTACTATGTCGGCCCTGGTTCCACCGGTTGTGGATATTGCAAGAAGTCGTGAATGCGAACAAAGCAACAATATTCACGAGCGCCACGAACTCATTGGATTGGGATAACTTTTTCACGGCAATACACAACCTCCGACAAATACCACAGATGCGTGGAAAACTTTCCGACGAAGCCGAAAAAGCGTCACGTATGATTGTCGAGATTCATGAAGTGCGGCAACGGAATATTCGGCGTCATTGGCTCCGTAAATCTAAGCAAGAACGACGCTTCTTCCATATGCTACTTTTGGCAAGCTCCTCGAATTGTTCTGATGCAAAGGATAGGATATACGCGGTCCTTGGTCTTGCAAATGATCTGAGTTTCTCGGATCGCAGAGGACCGCTGAAACCCAATTACGACCCGGCCACAACAACAGAAGATGTGTATCGAAAGTTCGCTGAATGGTCGATCATGGACAAGAAAAACCTGCACATTCTCTCCTGTGCCAGCAAATCAGCTTCCGAAAGTGGCCTTCCTTCATGGGTTCCAGACTGGCGCGACATTCCGAACAGGGACGTTTTTACCCGGTACGATGACCATATGCCATTCAGTGCCGGCATTCCAGGTCTTTTTGGGTCACGACTTGATTCCGATCCTCAAATCCAGGGAGACAGGCTGTCCCTATGCGCAAGAGAGGTTGGTTCTGTCCAGCAGGTCGGGAACCCACCAAAAAGGGCGATTCATGCCACTGACGGCCAGCACATCGCCGGACTACTCCTGCAGTTTCAACTACTCCACCACCTGAGCGGCACACCGGAGGGAGAATTTACTGCTGAGCACAGTAGAGAGTTTCTTGAGTATTTTCTCTCGAGAAGTTTCCAAGCCGATGAGAAAAGGCTTTGGAAGCCTATGGTGTGCGGACTGACGAGTGACGGACATCCAGCCTCCGCGCTGTACTTCCTCCACTTCATCAACTTCTATCTTTTCATACATGCAACAGAAATTGCCCCAAACCACGAGGAAAAAAACGACTTCATAAAAAACAGGAACGAGGGACGCGGGTATTTCTGGCAATCCATTTCTTTTTATCTATCGTCTTTGGAGAAGTGGAGTTCACCACGGTTGCCAGGATACACAGCAGAAAGACAAATGTGTTGGTTACCGCCGGGCACTCGAGAGAAAGACGCCATTTATGTCATCCCTGGGTGTCAGGTCCCATACGTGTTTCGGCCGAGGAGAGATGGAACATTCATGCTGGTCGGTGAAGCATATGTTCATGGAATTATGCAGGGACAGGCGAGGCCTAAGAAGAAATCGGATCTTGAGAGGATAGTCATCGTATAGTTTGTAGTGACGCGAATGAGCACTGATCATTACTTCCATTGCTCTAACAGCGGCAGGAGACGCATGACACACGCGTGTCCAACGGCAGCAAGGCCGATCACCAAGTACACTACGGTCATCGTTCATCTGAAACGAACAAACTCGCATCAAGTTCATCTCAACACCACCGGAGCATGTTCGGAGAAGACGCGGATATTTCACGACTATCCCTGCAAGTCGTGAATTTTCTGGTATGTAAACAGATACCGAATTTGCGACGTTCGAAGTTGGACGTGTAGCGGAAATGATCGTCTCTTGCCCCACATTGACCTTCCTTTTCTAGTCTATACGTCTCCATTTCTTCGCTTAAAATTACCCTTTTTGAAACAACATGCAACGGAAGCAGAGAGAAATGTGAGGGAAGACACGCAGAAACAGCTCGCCAATTCGCATTCCCCGATGTCTATCTTCTCCGCGACTGTCGACGACCTCTCGCTCTCACAAAACCATCTTTTTCAGCGAACTGAAACGAACAGCCTACCAATTCGATTTTCCAACCGCTATCTCTACCACAACTGTGAATAACAGCGTCCCGCTCACACGAGACCGTCTCTCTCTCTCTCTCTCTCAAACCAATAAAATAGCCAATCGCTACTCCGCGTCCCCAGCACCCATCTTTCATCACGACCACAGCTACCTCCCATCCCCCCACGCAACCATCCTTCCCCTTCAACCCGAAAAACAAAAAACCAGCAACCGTCTACCTACCCGCCCTCCTATTCGGATCCGGCCTAAACTTCAAGATCTCAAAATCCGGCGCATCAGAGTTATACGCCGAGTCCGATCTTGCTGCTGCCTCGCGGGGAGAACGGCGAGCCGGGGGCCGGCCTCCACGGAGCGCAAGGGTAGAAGAGCGCCGCCGCGGGTTGTTGGGCGCCGGAGGATTGTCAGCGTTTGTCTCATCTGTCATCATCACATCAGGAGCGTTCAGGAAATGGCGGCTGCTGTCATCGTTTTCCCCCGCCGGCGTCGCGGCCGTGGCAGAGGCGGAGGCGGAGGAGGAGGAGGAGGAGGAGGAGGAGGGGTCGGCCTGACGTTGCGCTAATTGCTGGTTGAGTACGCTTCTTCTTGACCGCGTCGGAGCGGTGAATGGATGTCTGGAATTGATGTCGGTCGCTATCGCAGAAAGGAAATTGTCCGCCAAGCGGGACGGGGCGAGGCGGCTACGAGGTGAGAGGCTTCTACTCCGCCTTCGACGACGTTGACGACGACGACGACGACGATGAGGAGGCTGGCTTTGAGGCGGCTGGCTTCGGGGCGGTTGGCTTTGGGGCGGTTGGCTTCGAGGCGGCGGTTGGATTCGAGGCGGCCGGCCTCGGGGCGGCTGGCTGTCATCATTTTCCACCGCCGCTGCTGCTGCCGCCGCCGCTGCCGCCGCTAGGGCAGAGGAGAAGGAGGACGGGGAGCCGTCGTGTTGCGCCTGCGCCTGCGCCTGGTCGACGTTTCTGCCGCGCCGGCTGCGAGGCGAGAGGCTCCGACCCGACCTTCGAGGATAAACACGACGATGGATACTACGCTCGAGCTCGGCATATCCGCGTGGCTGGCTTCTCGACGCCGCCAGGTTGCTGTCACTACGATCGCGGTAGGCGGCGTTGTCGTCCAGGGAGTAAGGCGGAGGAGGGGGAAGCGGGTCGCGGCGGTTGCTGAGGCGGGGAGTAGGAGGAGGAGGGGGAATCGAGGAAGGATGGATGCCGCCTGTCAAGTAGTCGGGTGACGAGCGGCGGCGGCGGCGAGGGCGGAACGACAACCAGGGGTCAGGGCGATTGTCGTCATCGTCGTCTCGTGAATGCGCCGATGCTTCTGGTCTAGTCTGGTCGTCCGGTTGGGTGGTGGTGGTGGTGGTGGTGGTCGAATCGTCTGCTCCAGTGGCTGCCGAGTCTGAGATGTATGGTGATCAGCCGGAGCGACGGGGAGGGCATGAGTGAGAGGTGGATCGGCACGAACCGTAATTGGGTACGTAGCGGTCTGGTTGCCGTCTTTCAACCGTCTCTCCGTAATCGGGCATGTAGCGGTCTATTTGCGGTTCTTCAACCGCCTCCCTCGAGGAATCTTGTCTTCCGTAATTGGGTTTGTAGCGGTCTCTTTTCCTTCTGTCCCCCTCCTCCCCGAAAGAGTCCCGTCTTCCAGAATTGCCGTCTCGAGGTGCCGACATTGATTGTGTTTTGCAGGTGCTTCGCGAGAGCAGGATCCTCGCAACTTATGGTGGTAATACAGTAGCTATGATTTGGTGGAGATGAGTGGTGATGCGTTGCGGTTGGGAGCGCGTTGCGTTGGTAGCAGCATTATTCGATGTAGAGAGAAGGCACGAAGTGACGTCGCGCTGCGCTCCAGGAAGTACCTACTCGTTTTTCCGCAAACTCAAGCAGATACTAGCCGGGACGGTAGTATCATGCGGAAGGCACCCCCCTCACTAATGCCAAACACAAAACTACCAACACTTTGGTCTGCATGTATGCCCAGAACGCAGAGAGTGTTCCATTTGATGAGCAGCTACATGTCAAGCCGTTTCCTGTTATTGCCTCCCATTTTCTCCATCCAACCCAGCCGATTCACTCAGACTCATCTTTCCACTCCGACGGGAGCGGCTGGTGAGCCATGGACCAGAGAGCCGTGACAATCGAAGGCGGCTCGCTGGAGTGCTCCGGATTCCAGATAGTTCTCGCAGCATCTATAGGCACGTTAGCATAGCTATTCTTTATCATCATAGGTGGTTTATCCATGCCGACCATATCCTTGGCCGTCATGTCTTTGTAGTTCTCGCGCCAGAACGTAATATCCCCCATCAGGAGCCTCTTGTCCTTTTCGCACTCTTCGATAAGAATGTTGAGCTTGGCCTATTGTTGGAAGTTATTACTTCGTACATGCCATGCCCCGAGAAGAGCTTCCGTCCCTGATGAATCTGGATCAGAAGTGGTACATTACTTACCAGCTGGCGCAGAGAGCGGACGAACGCGAAATAAAGCCCTGTGGGGATGCTGCTGACGGTCTTGCCCTCATCTTCGACCATGCCAGCAATGTACTCCGCATAGCCTGCATAGTTGATGATGCTCTGATGGAGGCTCTCGCGTTCATCCATGAGCCACTTGCGGCATCCGTCTTCGGTGGCAAAGGGCTCCTCATGCGCCGAGCGGCTTGCGTCATTGCGTATAGGACTGCCGGGAGGAGACCGCGGCCGGAAATTCATAGCGAAGGCGCCGTCGCTGGGGTGAGCGCGTTTCATATTGATAGTGATGTTCGTGAGGGCTTCGCGCGGTTGGCAGAGCCAGGACGAGAGGACGGAGGAAGAAGGGCGAATAGCGGGGGTCTACGCAGGCCTGCGTGTGCTGCGACCCAGCGCGTCTTCCCTTTTCGTACTCACGGCACGTGCGAGCGCCAAACACTTCGCCATAACAACGCGTCGCCCGCCCGCTCAACCTGAACCTCTACCTCATCCTTTCTAGACTCGCCCGAACCATCGTTACAGAGGCATCATTACTCCGCCATGTGGCGATTCGTTTTCGGATACCTCGCTCGCTTCATGCCTGGCTTCTTGCCTGGCTTCCTGCCTGCCTGGCTGATTTGGCGCAGGCCGGCCGACGACGAAGACACTGACACCGACACCGACAGCCACGATGACGACGACCAGAGCCACAGCGACGCTGACAACCACGATGACGACGACCAGAACCACGGTGACAATGACAGCGTCGCGAGCGAGGATCGCCCTGTCTTTGGTCCTCATCTGCCGCGCGGAAAGAAGCGCCCGCTGATCTTGCGCGACCCCAACTGCCACTACCACGGCATAGAAGCTACGAAGCCCACTGAGGAGGAGATCCGCTACATGTGGGCCATCCACAAAGATAGACTCAAAGATGATGCACGCCGCGCCGAAGAAAATAAGCGCAAAGAGCAGCGCATCAAGGAGCGCGAGGAACGCCAGCGCCAGGAACAGGAGCGCGAAGACCAGCAGCTCGGAGTCCAGCAGCGCAATGAACAGCAGCACGACGACCAGAAGCGCGACATCCAGCAGAAGCGCGACGGCCAGCAGAAGCGCGACGGCCAGCAGAAGCGCGACGGCCAGCAGCGCCAGAACCAGCAGCTCCAGAACCAGCACCTCCAGAGCCAGCAGCTCCAGGACCAGCAGCGCAACGAGCAGCAGCGCCAGACACTATCCACGCTCGCCTCCAGGCTCGGCCTCGACCAGAACGCCAGCGCCGACGTCACCCCCGCCGACTTCAACGCCTTCGTCGAGAGGATCGACGACATACAAGCATCCCACACCCACAATCCCGTTATAAACGACAGCCTGACGCAGCTCCGACAGATCTGCGTCAACATCCGCGACGGCCACATGACCAGCCCTCCCGAGGCCAACCGCCTGATCGAGAATGTTCGCAACACCGTTAATACCGTAACCGGTGGTAATAACGGCAGTGGTGGTGGTCCTCCTCTTCCTCCGCCGCCTCGCCCACCCCGTCCCGATGCCGACCCCGCCGCAATTGAGGCGTATCGCAATGCTTTCCGCGAGCGGATTGCGCGCTGGAATGCGGATGTGCAAGTCGAAGCCCCCACCCCTCGTGATCTCCACCAGTCCCTGCGCCAGCAGCAGCAGCAGCGTGCGAACAACCCTGGTGGCGGCCCGGAGATGTCAAGGAAGGAGAGGAGGGAGGAAGCGAAGGCGAGGCAGAAGGAGGAGAAGAAGGAGAGGAAGAAGGAGGCGAGGGAGAAGAAGGAGAAGGAGGCCGCCGAGGAGAAGAAGGCCCAGAAGAAGAAGCTCCAGGAGAAGGCCGTGTAAGTGTGCATCCACCCACTCATCAAGGAAAGCCATTTATTTTTAACACAGTCTAGGAACGGCGGCAATTAACTTGAGAGCTCTTCGTCCCGCCTTCCCGCTGCTCCGCGCTGGAAGGGTTCCAGCAAACGTGTTCGGATTCGATCGTCAGGCCATGGATTTGGCAAACAGGGCCAGGGATGGTGGATTCCTGCGTCCTACGACTGTTCTAAGGGCCGGAGGGCTGGTTGGTTATCAGCTGGCAAGGTTCACCCGCTCAATTGGTGGAAATGCTTCAGGGTAGGTGCCTCGGAGTAGGTGCTTCGGATCAGGACAGACTATTTCCTTTCTTGTTTAGGAAGACCCTGTATTCTTCCAGTCATTTGCCATTACTATGGCCGGTTGTCACCGCCACAGCCGTCAAGCTTTCGTTGGAACCCCGGCGGTAGGTTCCTTCGTAAATAGTCTCATTAATCAAATATATCAATTCATTGATTTGATCAGATATCATGATGGAGGACCAAAGGTATCAGGGCCTCCTAGCCGCCGCATTTGCATACTCACACATAACCACCAACCCCAAACGCCCCATCATGCAATTTTCACTTTGATGCCTCCTCTCTCAACCGAACTGGTCATCCCACTCCTCCTCCTCGTCATCAGGCAGAGGCGGCGGGGCCTTCTTCTTGGAGAAGTCCTTGCGATCAAGCGGACACGTGCTGTTCAGCTTCAGCCACGGGCGGATGCAGTCCATATCGAAACGGTGCCCAGCGTCGCAAGGCAGCTCCACCACGAGAGGATACGGATCTGCGGCCAACATAGAAATCCCATTAGCGCCCCCACTTTCCCAGCCAATTGCCCCGTTTGTCTCGAAACTCACCGTCCAGGAATGGCAGCCTGCAGATGGCACACTCATCGTCCTTCTTCAAGTCCTTCTTCGGCACGCGGTCCAAGCCCTCAATGAAGCTGTCCGGCACGCCATTGATCTCCTTGGGCGGATTGTCGATGAAGGCCTGCAGCTGCTCGAACATGGGGTTGTCGGCAGGATCGCCGCCGGCCTGGTCGGCGCCCATGACGATCAGGGCGTCGCGGAACATGGAGAAGAGGGCGATGACGTCGGTGGGCGTGGGG
This sequence comes from Lasiodiplodia theobromae, assembly GCF_012971845.1. NCBI lineage: Eukaryota > Fungi > Ascomycota > Dothideomycetes > Botryosphaeriales > Botryosphaeriaceae > Lasiodiplodia > Lasiodiplodia theobromae. Next base: position 721,203 of record NW_023336409.1, on the reverse strand, counting down.
TGGGCGTGCGGGTTGTGGCGGGCGTGGGCGGCGTCGGACGTGTCGAGCTGCTCGAGCGCCGAGTAGAAGGTCGAGAGGTCAGGACGCCGGCGCGGCTCATTGCTGGTCTTGGCCTCCTCGGGGGAGATGTTGTGTTCCACTGTGGTTTGCTACCGTGTCAGCCGGGTTCCTTCCCATTGGAAAGTTCTGTCCGCGGGGCTGCGGGCTGCTGCGGATCTGGGAATCCCGCAGCTGCTTTGCTGAGAAGATGCCACGCTGATGGAGAGAATAGGCGCATACCTTCGTAGCCTGACATTGTGAATGGTTGTAGGGACGAAGAGGAGGAAGAAGAGGAGCGAAGCTGGAGCTGTAGTTAAGCTCTCTAGCTGCAGGCAGCTCCGGCCGCGTCCCTTCCCCGCGGTGGCGCGCGCGAGTCGGGTGCCGGGGGTTCGGGATGCCGACACGACGTCAGCCACGCGCGTCGCGACGGGGGCTCAAGAAAGGTACACCTTTTCGCATTCCCTGACCCACCCCCAACAAACCCGTGTCCTTTTTTCTCCCCGTCCTGCGTGTCGCAGCATGCCGGTCGCCCTGACCTCGGAATTGCGACGCTATGAACGGGCTGCAGGATCCTGAGACTGCCACCGAGACTTTCCCGCCCTTCTCGCCGCCGCAACAGCAGAACGGCCAACTTCCCACGCCCGCCCTGTCGCCCAGTCCGACAGAAATCTCCGCCACTGAGGATGGCGCGCCCTCCGGTCTAGGCATTTCGCCCGTTCCTGAAGGGGCCGTCGCGAATGGCCTCGCGAATTCCCCCGAGAAGAAGCAGGATACAAACGGCGTTGAGAGGAGGGGGAGGTCGCATCGCCATGGATCCGTGTCGATGGATGAGTCCAGGTTGGCTGGTCTGGATACCAAATTGGAGCATTCGAGGCGCAAGAGCAGCGTGACTTCTCCCAGCGACGCTGAGAAGGATCGCGTCCTGAAGCTATCTCCGGCCCAAATACACGAGCTGACCTCGTCGCCAACATCGTTACCACTGCGTCCAGTGGATGAGCCCATCGAGCCATTGCCAAGATTGGATGAAGCGCCTGTGATTTTTGAAAAGAAAAGCCACACGATTAGCAACTCCCGAGACGCAACGTCCCCGACCAAATACGCGACCCCGTCTGAAAATGGAGAGCATCGAGTGCGCAGCTCGTCAAAGGCAAAGGACGCTCCTGCGCATTCCGAGACGAATCATGTCAAGTCCTCGTCAAGAGATTCGAGGAGTAAGCCCAGCATGTCGCGCACCGTTTCAACCCCGATCATGCGCCGGAAACAATCCAACAGAGGAACGCCATCTTTAGATCAAACCCAACTTAAACCTCGGCCAACCCCTTTGAACCTGGACGAAAAGAGGGGGGATTCCGCCGGCGGCCTCAAACCTTCTGCCATACAAGAAACTCCCATAGCGTCTCCAATGCCTGCAACTATTCCGTTACCGCCATTGTCCATTCCTACCTATCTGCAACTGGAGCTTTCGTCGGACAAACCCTCTCCGTTGTACATTCATCGGCCTGTGAACAGTGACTTCCCTTACGAGTCATCGCGCATCAAATTCGAACGGCTATGGAATTTCCTTATTCTCCCCTTCGAACTCGAGCAATCTCTCGGTTTCGGTGCCCTTGCTTGTCTTGATGCCTGGCTCTACACCTTCACAATCTTGCCCTTGCGCTTCCTTAAGGCCCTCTGGATCCTAGCTAAGTGGTGGGCAACGAATGCATGGAAAGAAGCGCACGACATTGCCATCTTCATCTACCAAGGTGTGGGCAGAATTCGGCAAAGAAGACGTGGGATAATTGAGCATCCCGCTGCGAATGGATCAATTGATGAAGTAACGCCACGCAAATCATCTTTCTCTCAAGCTTCAGATCCTCCTTCTGGAGTTTCAACCGGGAATAGCATCCCTCTCATCAAAGAGCCACCACCTTCACGAAGGCCCCCAAAATCCTCCATCTACCGCCACCGCAGACTCAAGTCTGTACCTTCCACACTTCTTCCAAACCACAAAGCGGACATCCTCAAAGGTTTGTTGGTACTTGCAACCTGCATGGTCCTTATGCGGTTTGATGCAAGTAAAACGTATCACAACATTAGAGGCCAGGCGGCGATCAAGCTGTACGTCATTTACAACGTCCTTGAAGTATGCGACCGGCTTTTCTCTGCACTGGGCCAAGATATCCTCGAGTGTCTTCTCTCACGCGAGACTCTGGACCGGAACGCCGACGGTAGAAGTAAGGTCATCCGGCCTTTCTGGATGTTCCTTCTAGCTTTGGCGTACACTTCCCTGCACTCCACCGCCTTGTTCTACCAAGTCATTACTCTCAACGTCGCCGTCAACTCGTACTCCAATGCTCTCCTGACGCTTTTGATGTCCAATCAATTCGTCGAGATCAAGGGAACCGTGTTCAAGAAGTTCGAGAAAGAGAATCTCTTCCAACTCACCTGTGCGGATATGGTCGAGAGGTTTCAGCTCTGGCTCATGCTTATGATCATCGCCTGCCGCAACATCGTCGAAGTCGGCGGCCTGAGCATCCTCGGAGACATATCGGGCTCATCCAGCGCCAGCATCGGCAGCAACGGCACCGGCACGACGGCCCCCTTCCGCAGCACGAGCATCATCCCCAAGAGCTTCACCATCTTCCCCAAATGGACGGGCCAGGTGCTGGGACCCTTCCTGCTCGTGCTGGGCAGCGAGATGCTGGTCGACTGGCTCAAGCACGCGTACATCACCAAGTTCAACAACACCAAGCCGGCCGTCTACGGCCGCTTCCTCGACGTGCTGGCCAAGGACTACTACTCGAACGCCTTCTTCGACCAGAACCTGACCAAGCGCCTCGGCCTGCCCGTGCTGCCGCTGGCCTGCCTCTTCATCCGCGCCACCATCCAGACCTACCACATGTTCCTCGCCACGCACATGCCGCTCCCCATCCCCTCGCCCGCCACCAGCCTCTCCGTCGAGAGCGCCGGCTCGCAAGCCACGTCGTCCTCCCCCGCCACCACCGCCGCCCTCGCCCACATCGACCACATCTTCCGCCGCGCCCTCGGCCGCTCGTCCTTCGGCGCCGGCAGCACGACTTCCTCGTCGTCATGGCATCTCTGGTCCCTCGACGACGTCATCGCCTTCACGACCATGATCGTCGTCTTCCTCGTCGCCTACTTCGTGCTGCTGGCCTGCAAGCTCGTGCTCGGCATGGTCCTGCTCGGCTTCGCGCGCGCCCGCTACAAGGGCATGAAGGAGCGCGAGAAGATGCTGACGACGACGGACGGCAAGCGCGTCGGCGGGTGGGGCGTCGTCGAGGTCGAGGACGACAAGAAGCGCTGGATTTACGCGGATGATCCGGAGGGCCTGCGGGCGTTGAGGGAGAGGGAGGCTAAGGCGAGGGAGAAGGAGGCGAAGGAGGCGAGGGGGGCGGATGGGAAGTTGGAGGGGACGAGTCGGTATAGTATGGTTGCGAAGAGGATTTGGTAGTGGTGGGTGAAGTTGGGGGTGACAGGGGGGTAGTAGTAGTAATGATGATTGATGATGTTGACGCTACTAGAGATGGTCGTGTGTGTGTGCGGGGCGTGATGTGTATATCCGAGGTACCAACGAAAGCCGAAGACGGTTCCCGGGCGAGATGTCCTCGCGAGATGATGGCATTTCGTATTACGGACGCCTATCCCCAGGTCCGCCTCTATCGTCAAGTGTCCAGATGAGAACTCGGTGAAAATGGTGGCCACGTTTGCAATTGGCAGAAATGTCCTTGCCAATGACGTTGCTAATGCAGTAGTTCATCGATAATCGTCATGGGCATCGAAGACTCAGGGGCAGATTGTTAATACGAATTGGAAACGTCCAAGTGAGGCGAACGGGTATGACGACATCGTGTAATCGTGATAGGGTACGGGTGATTTACACCAGAAGAAACGATCGTTGTGAGAAAAGACACTCGACTCATGGATAGTTGAAATTATCGTTCGGACGGGAATGTATAATTGTTAATTCAACATTTAGGTCCGGACGATCGCCTCAGCCACCCCCCTCTGTAGAAAAGGTGTGCGGGTTATCGATCGTGATGAGGCATCCGGATACCACGGGTACACTCCACCACGGGTGAAGAACACTTCACCTTGCACCTTCTTTCCCCCACGCACCTTGTCCAGCAAAGATAGAAGGTTTGGACCAGTGAAAAGAAGCCACACACCCGTTCGCCCACACGAACAACGTTAGCCTCCACTCACCGGTAGGTGTTCGTCATTACGGCCCAGGGCGATCATTGGGCACCCCTACAGCAATAGCATCATCTCGCCCCTCTCCTCGTCCCTTCTCTCGGTTTCGCCCCGTTCACCTCTTTTGCCCCTCCCGCTCCCCAATTTCCATTCTTTCCTTTGACCCGAGATGGGGATTCTGAACATGCCGAACCACCCGCCCCGCCGCCGCCGGTGCCGCCCGCAGCCAACACATACGTATGTGCTACGCCGCGTGAAAGCGCCTCTCCTTGGCCCCAACACCTCTCTTCCGTCCGACGGCCCGCGTCGCCTAGGTGTCAGTGTGTGTCATTCTAGAGTTTCGGCTCCCCACCACAGGGTGTTTGCGTTTTAGCCAGCGGGAAGCTTATCGAAGCTTGATTTGAGTGTGGAGCAAGCAGGAAAAGGGTAAAAAAGGGCACACACGGCAGCACGGGAGCACCGCACAAACCCCAACGCGGCGCTTATACTCCTTCACCGGTGTTTGATGATCCATGACGAAGGAATTGGGAAGCGAGAGTAACGAGGGAGGGTTGAGAGAGCGTACCGTGCTTTTTTCCTCTCTGACTTTTTTTGTATTGACTTAGGGGGAGTGCGATGCCCGTCTATTCAGACGCCCTCCCAGGGCAGGGAAATTTTTTGCGGATTAAGAGTGTCCATCTTTCGTTGACCCCGAGACTAACGGTGGGATTGCATACTAGGGCTAGGGAAAAGACGGTATGCCTGACGATCTGGATCGAAAAGAGGGACGGTGGCTGATCTGAGCGCCGTGGGAAGATAGCTAGAAGGGTTTGGAAGGGCGCTCTGGATCGGAAAGGCGAGGGGAGTGTTTGCTCGGAGATAGCTCGGGTGGATGCCATTGGGTGTATTCTGTGCTGTGGCGGTTGCAGATATGGTGAGGCTAAGGAGCTTAGGGAGATTGGGATGGGATGGTGGGGCTTGTTTGGCGTTTGTCGTCGTGGAAAAAGGAGACATGGTCTGAGTATGGTGGTAGTGATGGTGGAAGGATCCGAGAACGCAGCCGTTCGGGCCTTGGTGTTGAGATGGTGGCTTGCCCGGCTTGGAATGTCTGTGGCACTGAAGATGCGTTGGCTAGTCATGCTATTCGAAAACGTTCTATTTGCAATAAACCTGTTTTCTATGGCAAGATTGAGAGAGTAGTTGCCCGTTGGACCCCAATTGTTCCAAGGCTGAAGGAAAGGTCACGTGCGGAATCGCGGCCACGACTTCCTACCTTTCCTAAGGCACTAGCAGGGTCATTGGTACATTCCGCAATTACAAACTGTAACCACATGCCAGCACCACGAAGGCATGCTCGCGGTCTACACAGCCATCTGTACCACGCATCAGAGGAGGCTATGTGCGGTGATCGCGCCTGAATTCGCCTAAAAGCAGGCTGTGACCTGGTCGGCTACGCTGCGATGATGACTACAGGTGGGTTGAGCTGGCTGAATACAGCCTTGCATGTGTTGCACAGCAGGCACAGCCGCGGGGGGTTCTTTCCACCTTGATATCACGACCGCCGTCCCTTTCTTTTCCTTCCCCACCTCATTCTTGTGTTTTCCTCACACTGTACTGCCTTTCGGCAATGGAGGCCATCAGTGGCGGAGCCTCCGTACTCGCTTTTATCGGAATCGCCCTCAAATCCACCGAGTCAGTCTACAAGACCATATCAGGCATCCAGGATGCGCCTGAGAAAGTCCAGCGCCTGTCGTCAGCAACCGAAGATCTGCAATCAATCCTGAGACAGCTTTCGAGCCTTTTCGAACCACCAAACGCTGCACAGTCTTTCGACGAATTCGAATCAGCCATCAGGAAATGTGAAAGCGATCTCGCATTCCTGTCCAAAAAGCTTTCAACACTACAGGATACAGCAGGCGACCGGAAGTGGAAAGCTGCCTGGAAACGGATCAAGGCTATCTTGGAGAAGGAAGACATGCAGGAAATGTGGACGACAGTGCATCATCACGTCACTGTCCTCGGCGTATACTTGGGGCTGCTTCAAAGGTAATCTTTACTTCCCTCTGGGTCATATTTAGCCACGCGTAGACTTACGCTGCCCCATAGTTTTTCCGCCGTTCGCCAGATGCAAAGCATTTCTGCTCTCGAGCAAGCCTTCCAAACGAACACCGACCATGTCATCTCCAACACTCAAAATCTTAGAGTGCAGGCTAGTTCCATATCTTCTTTGGATGGGCGTCTCCAGCTTTTCGAGAGTTACTCTTCTGCCGCACAACGGAGCACTAAGCAGGCACTTGATGTACTAGGCAAGAAGATTGATTCCATGCCGTCGCTCTCGCAGAACCAGTTCGATATCATCAAAGGAATGCTGGAGCAGCTGTCCATCCAACAAGAGCAGAAAACTGGTGAGAGGCAAAGCAAATCCTCCCAGCTCTCTTCTACCGTCTCAGAGATCGATGAAGATTCCATCTGCGACATCAACTCTAGTTATACTGCCAGTTCCACATCCAGTCCAAACCTTGGAACGTCCTCCTCCAGCATCCTCCAATCGATAATGAGGCTATGCAGGCTCGTCGATCACAAAGAAAAGACTATCGGCTCCTCACAGGCAGCGGAGATCATTGAGGATCTCGAAACCCTACTGAAAACGGTTCAAGACGAGCCATCGACCATCGCAGGAGAAAAACGCAAACGAGACGACGAAGCCGAAATCGCAAAGTCTAACATCAAGAGGGTCAAAGGTTTACTAACCTCAGCCTACCACATTAAAGTCAATAACGAAAGTAAGTTTCTGAGCCTTATTGCTCTGCAGTGGCTTACATAAACAGAACGCATTGTTCGTGCGCGAGATTCTACCCAATTAGTCGACAAGGGAACATCCAAAGTCGTGGCCACAAAAGACGGCACGCTGCTCCTACGCACTCGTACCAGGCTCGAAAGTAGCACGTCCATGAACGAGAGAATTTTGGAGTTTGCTGCCAATCTCACCTTCATGTCATCTCGTCCGGAGCTTAGGATGAAGTTGTCCGCATCCTTTTATCAACGCATGTTGTCAGAAGGCGGCTACCTGGTCATTCCGCCGATGTTATCCGTGCACTTCATGATTTCCGACGACTCGGAAATTTTCAAGCTGATCCTAAAAAACAACCTCAAAGGGGTAGTAGGACTCATAGAGCAAGGACGAGCATCACTCAGAGATTGCGACACGAAAGGCCGGTCGCTGCTTAGTGTAAGCTATTGTCCCAGACCCAGCCATGATCCAATGCACTCAGTCAAACTTTTCGAAAAATGGATTGTCATTTCTTCTTTGATGTGTTTATAATGCTAATAAATGTAGTATGCGAGTTACATCAATTCTGCCGACATCTGCAGATTTCTCGTGGAACACGGAGCTGATGTTGATGCTTTAGAAGTAGCTTTCGATGTGATTGGGCGTAGGAAATACCGGGACTGCCTCGTGTAGGCCGAAACAACATTTGTTTCCTTCTACCCATCAAGCTAATACTCGCACAGGCCTCCTTTGGTGCAGGTCACTCTGTCGTTACGCCCCGATACTCTGCGTATTGATTGTATTCGAGTACTTGTGGACGCTGGGGCTGACATACAACTGGAAGGAAAAGGGAATGAACGCCTTGCACGAGCCACTCCGCTCGCACGTCTTCTCGGAAGTTTGGGAAATGTGAGTCTTCCACAATGTTCTGATCTGAGCTGGACTCTAATCTCCACAGACGGATTTTGGAAATGTGAGTTTTCCACAACATGTTGATCTGAGCTGGACTCTGATCTCCACAGGAACATTTGTTCCAGTTATTGCATAGCATGCGAGAATCAATTGACACCGAGCAGCGGAACGAGGATTATTTGACACCCTTGCTTGAATATGTGGCTGGGAGACGTCACGGACTGATGGTGGATAATTATTTCAGCCACGCCAATGTCAGATTCCTGAAGTCATTGGGTGCTGACTTCCACGCCAAAACCCCGGATGGGAGCACAGCTTTACACATCTCGTCGAAATTTTGGTTAATAGGAAGTGATGCTTTCGTATATTCTGATCGGGAGAGTCTTGTGGAGGACTTGCGGGTGCTGATCGAATGCGGTACACCCGTAGACGCAGTCAATGGGGACGGCAAAACAGCTGTTGAGCAGAGCTGTAGCGTCGATTTCGATGATCCTCGAGGGCGGTACAAAGACAGACTGCTCCGGCCCAAGATATGGCGTAAAACTCTTGAGATCACTGGACATGACCCAAGACAGTTTCAAGTCCTCGTGGACGCATTTCCAGACCTGCAAGGAAATGTCGACACCCAGACCACCTCACACACCGAGAAAAGCGAACTTGCAGCTAGTGGTTCGGCCTGCCCTCAAGATTCTACGACTCTGGGCAGCAACATCCGTTTCTATCCCTGGGGCCCGGGCAGAGTCTGTACCGACACTGAGGATATCGCCTCTCGTCAGAGCTCCGAAGCATCACTGGACCATGATCCCAGCTCTCCGGCGGCCCAGGCACGGACTTCCGAACCGCCTTCCCCGTCTCCATCCGCCCGTTTCCGCGCACCGGCGGGCACCTTCTGGGACGTCATCGACTACGCAGTGGAGCAGCAAGAGGGCAATCCATGGGAGAGTTGAGCACTAGGGGCAGATTGCAGGACTGGGACGGAGATAAGCGGCGGCGTTCAGGCACACCTTGTTCAGTTTCAGTATAGGCACTGTGCACCGGGCACACAGCTATAAATGCCATGTACCTTCCTCCCTATATCACAGACAAGTCTCGACTATTCCATATAGCACGGATGCCACGCTAGGCAGGGACCAGCGGCGCGCTCTCGTACGTAGGAAAAGTCGTGGCCGGAATGGCAGATCATTCCCCGGCTTGACTGCCTCAACCCCTGTCGATACCGGCCATGACTTTAGGTAGTTGGTTGCCCTACATACGAGTGTCACCGAATCACGTAGGTCCCACATTGTTCGCGGGTATGACAACGCCGCCGATGAAGCAGCAGCCATCACGATGAGATGCAGCCGCATATGCCACGAGGCAGGCGGGCGGACAGTAGCGTGGGCAGCCTTCTTTCCTCGTGGCCGAAAAGACACGCGGCATCCAACCGGCTCTTTCACCCCCAATAGTCGGCGCCATCTCCGTCGTGTCATGCACACCTCTTTGCCCGTCCTGTAGATCCCCAATCCCCGTGAAAGTTGTTGCTTGCTCCTTCTCATGCACGCCTCGTCCCATCATCCACGAGACTACATCTGGACCTTTGCACCGAAGAGACTAAACTGTTCCTCATTTCACAACGGAATCATTTCCGCTGCCTCCGGCCGCGCCAACACTTCGTAGTAGTCCAGACTCCGTTGGCCAAACTCCTCCAGACCGCCCATCAAGCTGACACCGACACGTCTGGCTGCTCCGCCGCGACATGTCTCAATGGAGCAAAAGCGAGACGGAGACACCTCCGACGCTATACTGGTGCGGGATGGACGGAGGCTGAGCCTGTTCTGCGTAAGGGTCGCAAACGAACACGGCGTGCACGCCCGCTCTCAAAAGGTACACGCAGCCAACGAGCGCCTTTGCCCATACCGACCTATCGGTAATTTGCTACGGGACTGGAGAAACTTTGTCTCGGCAAAGCTGCCGTCCAGTAATAGGCCAGCAGTTTCGTGAGTAGGGGAAAAAAAGAGGACTATCATCCGCGCGCGCCAGGGCGCGGCTGGATGACGATGCCCGCATCGGTCCGCAATCCTTCCAGCGCGGGTGCCCACATCCATCGGTTGCGCACAGAGGAAAAGAAAAGAAACTAACACTTCAAGCGGTGCCCGCGGCCACGCCGCAAGCCATGGCGCGCGGCGCTAAAACAGTTCCCTTTGGACCCCAGAAAATTTTTGCAAAAAACCAGAAGGGAGAGAGTAGAGCAAGTTGGTTGTGTTGACCAAGTGAACCACCAACCAGCTAGCCTGCCAGACAATCGTCATGGAGAAGGGCCGAAGTAGATCACAAGAGGGAGCAGCAGCTCTCTATCAAAAACTCGGCATACCGAGCGGCAGCGCTGAAAAGCGCGCAACAACGCCTCGGCAAGCAACGACAAAAAAAACTTGCATTTCAGTGGCAACCCCCTCTCCGTTCTGTTTCGCTCTCGTGTATGCGTGCAAATAGGAAAAAGAAACCGTTTCCGTACCACACGTTTCATCATCTCGCATCCAATCGGAAGACAAACAAAAAAAGCGAAAAAGAAAACGAAAACGCTCTCTCTCGCTTCTTCCCCCCCTCGCATCCGCTCCGCCTCCGACCAGAAGAGCACAAGTTCCTACTGCAGCAAGCATAAAGCCGTCGTGTGCATGCAGCTTTCTGCTGCTGCTCCTTTGTTGCTGCTGCGCCTCCCCCGCCTCACTTTTGAGGTTTCCATCGTCTTCCACGTCTCCTCTCTCGATTGCGCCCTCTGCCCCCGATTGTGAAGGAACAAAAAACCAAGTTTTTGTGTGTCTTGATTTTATTCCACCGCTGAACGCCGTAGCCGCCGTCGCCGCTGTCCGTTGCCCACCTACCCACGCACCCACGCTTATGCGCGCGGCGGCGCGGGCAGAGCAGATCGGGAAGTGCAGTGCGGGTGCATGTCACTGCCCACGCGCCGCTGGCCGCCCGCTCAGCTAGCTACCTGGCTACCTGCATACACCTACCTAGCCCACTGCTACCCTACTTTGCCCACGTGCGAAGCATCCAGCTGATTCCTGCTCCTCCCACTCTGTCCTGCTTGCCGCCGTGCGTGGTTTTCCTCTGGCTCAGCTACTCCATCTTGAGCATGTATACGCGATGCCAACGTACACAGCCTCCCTCTGCCTAGTCAATGTACAATATTGAAACAGGCTGATCAGTCGCCTCGCTCCGACTCATCGTCCCTTCCCTCGTGCCTGGTTGCTTCCAACTCGTGTCGGTCGCACATCGGGGCGGGGCTCGCGCGCGGCGGGCACTTTTGCGCGCGAAGCCGCGCGAGCGAGCGAGCGAGCGAGCGAACGAACGACAGACCACACACCAAAACCGCCCCGGTCCGCGTTTCATCATCCCTGGCGGCGCTTGACCTGACAACCACCACACCCCCTGGTTTAAACGGATCTTCTGTCGATCACCCTTGAGTTGCCGGCCGTGAAAGGAACGAGAGACAATGAAGAAAAGCGCCGGAGGAACGGGATATGCCGAATGGGAAGCAAGAAAAACGGGGCGGCGTGAGAATAAAACAACAATAATACCGTTATATAGGGCCCTGTGCTACCCGTCTTAAAAAAAATATAAAACACACCTCGGAGTTCACTTTTAAAGCCCGAGCCTGCCCTCGGTGGCGAGTTTGCAAAAGGTTTTCGGAATAGATGCAACGAATATCATTATCAAAAAAAGGCACACCCATCATCATGAGGTTAAAGCAAGGCGTTCTATTCTATATCCTTCTCTTTCTTTCGTGTGGTTTGTGACCGAGCGACCCTGCGTCGAAAAGCCCTTCCGCACCAATAAACTTTCCGTGACGCGCAGGCTGTGTCAGTTCAGTGACGTGCATGCATGCATGGTCAAGTCTATCTTAATCCAATTGGTCCGAGTTGTATAACGTGTGTGTGTTCACAAGACACCCCCTAATAACAAGAAACGAAAAAAAGGCAACAAGAGATTCCGCCGTCTATACTTTTGACTCCACTGTATGCCGCCCAAAAGGTAATTCGAAGGGGGTGCGTGTGTGTGGGTGTTTGCGATGGGGGGGACGAAAAAGACAGGCAAAGCTCTCAAAGGGGAGTTAAAAAGAAAAAAGGCCACACCACCGCCCATCCGCTTTCCCTCTGAAAAAGGAAAAAAAGAAGACGAGAAAAGAGCCCTATCCTCTCTCTCCCCAGCCCCCCTGGGTGTTGATATCTACAGTGCGAAAGAATAAAAAAGGGGTAGACAAAAACCGCCACCAAGCACACACTATTGGGTGTGTGCCTCAAGCAGGTAGCCCGAAAAAAGCCTCCAATTTCCTCCAAAGCTGGCGAGAAGAGGCCAAAGGAAAACAAAAAAGGGTAGCAAAGAAGTCTATTTCGCTGCGCATAAAGGAAATGCTTGCCTTTTGCGGTCGTCGAAACGATGCTGTGCTGGCTGCTTTTTTGTCGCTGATGCTGAGATTGCTGGTCTTTTTGGGTTGCGCGCGGTGAAAGCTTGCTGTGGTTTGCTGAGAATTGGATGATGATCGAAACGACTGGACGGCGAGAGTGGCCAACAAGGGATAGGTATCATCGCATCTACAGCGTCATATGTCATGGCGTCGTAAAGGATATCTCTCGAAACAAAACGGGAAACAGAAAGAAAACAGGCCCAATGAAAAACTACCTAATTTAATGCTGGGGCAGGCCGTAAATAGCACCTCGTGCGGCGTCCGCGTGGAAAATATCGCACAATCTTCGACCGCCAATCTCGCGTCTCGGTAAATTTTGATTAGCCTGCCAAGGCACGCCCGAGACCATTGCTCGCGGCTAGCCCATCGCGAGGCTTCCAATCCAAAAGCACTTTTTGCACACCGATTGCGGGACGAAGATAGATACGACTGCGGACTACCGACGGCCTGGCAGCTTGCCACGGATGTTATAACCATGTCGGGAACTCGGCGTTCTGGTTATTCATAGTTTCTACGGGGACCGAAAATGCGTTCACCCCCATGCCGGTGCCCAGGATATTGTACCAGTCCGCGCCCTGCGGATTCGCAGGAGCGCTCGTGTCGAGGCCGGCCTGAGGAGCATTCATGGGCGCGCTAAAATCGGGGGCAGTGAAAGCCGCGTCCGAGAAGCCCGACGAAGCCGCCGCCGCCGACGTCTGGAACATGGGCTGGCTGTCGAGCGCAGTCGTGCCGAAAACGGCGGCCGGCTGGGCCATGTCCTGCGAGCTCTGCATGAAGTCCAAGTCCAAGTTCTGGCGAGGCTCATTTGCCGGCACCGACGTCGGCATCTGCGGGCGAACATCCTGCTGACTGAGCGAGGCTGAGCTGAGGCGGTAAGATTGAGGATCCCGCATCTGGAAGGGATCGTTTATCAGTTGCCGATCGCTGACAGAAGGGTCTTGCTGCATCTTGTTCAAGTCCATGTCGCCAAACAGAGCAGGTTCACCAACCTCGGATTGTGCACCGGAAGACGAGGTGGTCATGCCCGGAACACTCTGTCGATTCGATTCACCGCTGTGCGAGACGGGCTGCAGCGAGTCCGAGAGCTTGTTCGGATCCAGGGGAAGATCGCCAGCAGACCAGGGGTACGGGTTGGACGTCATGTCCGCAGCAGCCGAAGGAATATTGTAGTCAAAATCCGGGGTAAGATCGCCAGTAGGAGACGTGGATATGCTCTCCACACCGTACTGTGGGGCAGGGGCGTACATGCCGCCGTTCATCCAGGAATACGTGTGCACCGGCATACTTTCCGACATGGGCAGGCCGTGGTGTTCGGGGGCATCTCCGACCATTTTGCTCAATGCGCTCTGCTGGCTATAGACATACTTGGCGGGATCAAAGATGGAGCAGTCATTTTCCAGGCTCCCGGCAAGCGGCGTCATGGGCACGCTCTCGGCCGTGCTCTGCGGAGTGAAGTAGCCGAAGGCGGTATTGTTCAGGTTCAGGCTATCGACCGACCGGCGGGCAGGGTCCATGGTGCGACTGTACATCTCGGCGAGATTGTCATGAGACTTGTGGACGGTGCCGCCGTGCGTGGTGTGGTGGCGCGGTATCCGGTACGGAGCACCCGACGTGTGAGCAGAGTTGTTCAAGCGGTGGCACGGCTTGTGGTGTCCGTTGGCAAAGACGGTCAGCGTCGTCTCCGAGTGGGCGGTCGTGAGACGCGGCTTGGCCGCCTTGGTGAGCTGTCCGTTCTTCGCGAAGCCCGTGTCCAACTTGAGGTCCAGGTCCTTCTTCATGCCGCAGAGACACTTTTCGCCCAGGTGGCAGGCACAGCCCTGCGAGGGAGCGCCAAGGCTCAGGGCCGTTTCAATGTTGACGTGAGCATCGTGCTCGCTCTCGCTGGCGCTGGCTTGAGCAGCGGCGGCGGCAGCCTTTTCGGCCTTGGCTTTGTCCTTCTTGGTACCACAGTCGCAGCGGGCATGGTGCGACTTGGTCTTGCGAGCCTTCTGACAGTGTTCGCACTGCTTGACAGGACGACCCTTGGGGTTGATGTGCTTCAGTGGACGATCTGTGTGCCTGTCAGAGCTGTGTTCTTGGAGAGATGCTGGCTTGCCTGGGGCCGCTCGGCGGCGCAGCGGCGATCACGGCATGCTGTCAAGGCTGCAAGGTAAATGCTGGCAGTGTGGCGGCGTCGAAGTCGCAGCAGTAGGAGGGTTTACCTGAGTGCGTGCACCCGCTGACGCGATGGCCCTTGATGCACGATTCACAAGCGTATTTCTCGCCATTTAGAATCGGCATGCTTGGATAGGTGCACAGGCCGGGCGGTCTGGCTGACGCTGTCTACAGGGAAGCAGGCGGAGGGTGGCGTGGGGAGAGTGCGGCGGGCCGAGAGACAGTCGGCTTGCGATGAAGGTGCGGCGGGGAGAGAGAGCTTGGGTGAGGCCGATTGAAACGCCGCAGCAGAGCGGAGAGAGAAAAGGCGGCAAGAGAGAGGTAGAGGGGCCAAGCCGTGCACCAGATGGCGCTGGCCGAAACGCGTTCAACTCGGGGATGAGGATGGGCCGCTCAGCACAGGTCGAAATGGGAGGGCTTCCTCGGTGTTGGTAGGTGTTTGGAGGAGGTGAGCGAAGCCGACTCGAGGTGGGCGGGCGCACTGGCTGGTGAAAATAGGTCGCCGCAACAGGCTAGGCCTTTCCGCTGCCTCTGCAACCTCGATCGTTACCAGCGCGTCGCTACCATTCGCTCCAGGCCTCCTGAGCGCCGGTCACGCTCCCTGCAAGACGCGCCGCCCGCACCAACCCGCCAGAGGCCAGTTGTTTTCGCCGACACAGCCACTCTTCCTGTGCAATCGGCTGCCGCCCGCGAATGCGTCGATCACGCGCTTGCTCCCAACTTCCACCGCTGCTTTGGTCGTGCTCCGACGCAGGGCAGCCGACCCGGCGCCCGCCGTCGCGATGCGCTGCCCTCGAGCCAGTGGGACCAGGCCCGCCCACTCTCCCGGTGACGCTTCCACAAGCAACTCGGCTGCGCCAGCGGTGAGCGAACCCCATATTCTTACCACAGGCGCATATACCGCCGATCGAGGAGCGAATGCGGCGCTACTGTTGGCGGGGGCGGTTCGCCCCAGCTGCCCTTCGGCACCCCAAGAGAGGCCCATCCCAACGAATGCGTCGCTACGTAATGCCCTCTGCGCTGGCCACTACTGACGCTATCGATCGTTGCCAAGTCGCGGATCAGCGTCTGTACCCGCCCGCATCCCGGCCACCGACGAAGCCGCCGCCTCGAGCGACCCAGGTGCAAACAGCTGCGCGCGCGAGACAGATCCGAGTTCGTCACGACACCAGATTTTCCCTGTGCGCTGCTACACCCGCCCGGGTGTTCAGCCTGGCCGCCGCTTCTCAAATCTGGCCCGCGCAAACCCTCTGCGCCGTAGGATCCCGTGAAGCGCACCGTAGCAGCCGTCGACCAGCGGCCTTCGCAGATCCCATGATGACATGCTTCGCTCTTGCCTATTTTTGGAGACATCTCCTTTGTCTGGAGAGATCATGCAGCATCCCTCCCGACCTCGACGCAGGCACGGCAGCTCGCTTACCGACGATGTAAGACACGTCGACGAGAACCTTGGGACAGCACAGCCATTTGTCTGCCGACGTTGAGAGTTGAAGATGTGGCGTACGCCTGTCTATCATATGCCAATCCCCACCGAGCGCCACTGCAGGTTGCTGATGATCTGATCCTTCTCACGCCTGACTCGCAATAGATACTGCACCTTGAATACGTGAATAGCTGAAGCGTGCGCCTAAACAATATTCTTAACTTCTTCCAACATCTGAACATCGCCTCCATCGCCAAGACAGAAACGGCAGGAGCGGTTTCGGAGAATCGGAAAAGGGTACGTACTGCGTAAGCAAGACATTTTCTCACCTACCGTTGGCGCCTTCCTACTTGAGAATGGCACAAGGCCGAGCCGCACGCCAACCACGCAGGATCCAAGCGAGTGCGTGGCTAGCTCTGACATAAATGCTTGAGTGATTCCACGACCGGATACCCGCTCCAGCGGCTTGCCGCTTCGTTGCACCATGCTGCGAAGCGACGAGGCACAGTGAAGACGAAGGCCGAGGACGGCGCGCGTCCCCGCTCATGCGGTGTGAGAACGTGATACGGAAGCGCATGCCGGACTGATTCCGCGCAAAAACCACGCACAGCTTGGCGGTGATTGGGAGGGTGAGCAATTGGATTACCCGCGCGACTGGTCACGGGTAATTGACCGCCGTGAACTGGCTATTTGGAGTTCACGCGGACTGGACGGCGCCTGCAACTACTCAAATCTTCGTGCGGCCATCCGTTGGCTACAATTCTCCTTTGGCGGTATCGAAGCCCGTACGGAATTCTCACCGAGTGACAAAAGCAGCGGTAAATTCTTCGCAGTAAAGCAGTATGTTTTCATGGATAACAATTCCACTTTCCATCCGCCCCGGATAATCATGGGCACATCCATGTGTGTGATCCTACATGGGTATTGTGAATCTGACTGCCTGGTGATGGGCTCCGTGGTCTCACCTCCTCCGATCATTTGATGATCAATAAAGTTAACCCTTCACGCGGCCTCGTAATAGTATTGTAGCCTCGTCTTAATTGATATGTCACCGTGAACATTGTTGTTGCGACATAGCACGTCACTGTCTGATGATAACATTCTAAGACAACTGCTCCTCCGGTGACGAACTTATACTTCAACATATTCAGTCCTGCTAAGATTGGTCCAGAGGCCGCTCAGCGAGCGCGTAGAAATCCTGGAGATTGCCATGATCAATTTCCTTAATGCAATTGCTCAGTGTGTTGAAGATATCCCGTGTCATTGTCGATGGCTTCTCCATCCCAAGTTCCGACACGCCGCTGATAGAATTTCATGGCTCGGAGAGAGCTCCCTGAGGAAGAAGCTAGCCTACAGGGTTTGTTTCTGTACCACGTCGTAGTTGTTGACTGCCGTTTTCGAGAGAATGCAAGCCAAGCAGAGGTATGCCGTACCGTGGTGCAAGAAGAAGTGCTTGACGCATTAGGCAATCAAGTCTCAGCTTCGACGTCTAACCTTATGCACCGTGCGAGCGGTGAGCTTGCCTCTCGCTCTGATTCAATCCGGAGACATGGGTTTCGTAAGGCTGTTCTTTATGCGGCAACTATTTGTTGGAGCGTGTTGGTCTGTACGGCCCACACATACCGCAGAGGCCGCCGAAGAAAGCTCGGTATAGTTCGTCGCTGCGCGGCTCACCTAGCAGCCTGCGGGGGTGGAATTCGTCACCAGCTCCGCTTCCACGCCCGAGATAAGTTTGCGGAAGCGATTCTGCAAACATCGAGAAGTCGCGGGCGCGGATCGAGACGGGCGTGGCTCATCAACCACCGAACTGTTTCTCCGCCCGCCGCTCCGTCTCTCAGTCCGAGCCTGGAAGAACTCAGGCCCGAGGTACCCTCGTCAAACAACATCTCGTGTCGCGACGATAGCTGCAAGTTGCGTTGCGGCTTCCAGAACGCGGAGCAGTGTCGACCATGCCGCAGAAATCCAGCGATGCGCACCATTGCGTGCCCCTCAACGCTGCCCGTTCGGCTAGCGCCATTACATAAGCCCTGTACTCGCGCAAACCAAAACGCGACTCGCTCGACGACCTCCACCTGCCACAACCCGCCAACCGCGCCGCCGTCTTTCTAAGCACCCATCTCGTCCAGCGCACGCCGTCCCGACGCGTCGTCAGCATCCCGGCGTCCCACGGCAAACATGTCGGAGCCGCAGTCGTACCCGTCACCCAACGCCGCCCAGATGGCCGCCGGCGCCGCGGGCCTCTACGCCCATCCGAACGGCAACCTGTCGCCCGCCGAACCGTCGAGCGCCGTTGACCCGCACCTTTCCCTGCACAGTGGCCAGACTCTCGAGCAGGAGCTTTCCGCACAGTTGCGCGGCGCCGCCGAGGCTCCAATGGGCCCTGCCCAGCACCAGCAGCCGCAACATGGCCTGCCCATGGCCCACGTTGGCCAGGTCCACACGCCCGTCCAGCAGCCGTCCACGCCCCAGCAAATGGCTCAAAATGCCATGAGCATGGCCCAGGATCCGCACTATAGCCAGCAGGACAGCAATCAGAGGAAAAGGTCAAAGGTGTCGCGTGCTTGCGACGAATGTAGGAGAAAGAAGGTAGGATGCTACTACACCACTTGAGTTTTATGGTTTTAAGCGCCGTTGCCCCTCTGACAACGGCCAGATTCGCTGCGATGCGACTTCTGAAAATGGACCGGAGGCATGCACGAGCTGCAAGCGCACTGGGGCTCGCTGTCAGTTCAGCCGACAACCCATGAAGAGAGGCCCAAGCAAAGGGTATTACCTCCCTCACATTTCCAATTGCAGGCGGATATACTCATCATATCTAGTTACATCAAGGAATTGGCCGACAGACTTACCCGCCTCGAATACGAGCAACAGCAGAACATTGGCCACTCTCCCCAAAACGGCCAACACCACACCCAAGTCCCCGAACTTCAAAGCTACCTTCAGTCGATGGGCGATCAAGGTATGGCCGGCTTGACGGACTTTTCCGCTTCTCCGGCACCGCCTTACGGCGCCGAGCGTAAGAGAACTCACTCCATGTCCGAAGGCCCGGGCGACCAGTTCCGAACTTCCTTGTCACAGCCGCCCAACGGTGCTCCGCAATCTTGGGATCGCAGGGAACCGTTTGCTACCGGCTACGAGCATGATGCTGCAGGTGCATTCTTTGAATTCAGCCAGAGCGCTGACGTAGCCGTGAACGAGTAAGCATCTGCTGCTGACGTGTCGTTGATCCCGCGCTGACTGTTCAGGTACTACCGCGTGATCCAAGACACGTACCCCATCCTGCCGTTTGACCTGAGAAATTTGAAGGGCCGTTTGGCAAATTGCGACGCAAAACTGCGCGATGCGTTTACCGCTGCGATGGATTGCGCCGTCAGGGCTTGGCCGTCTACAAGCCTTGCCATGGAGCCAAATCATCAAGAACGTTGCTACAAGGCTTACCAGATGCTGACATCTCTCGTTGGCACCACTGTCAAGCCAGATGGCATCATACTCGTCCAGAGCTTCTTGCTACTCACCATTGAAGCCGACGTACATGGCCCTCGCCATTCGCAGTCCATTGCTTATCCGGAAAGTCAGCCGTTGAAGGACATGTGCCTTGCCCAGGCAACCAGAGTTTCTACGAGCTTACGTTTTGATGCTCTGATATTCCGCCAACGAGGCCAGGAGATTAGCCCAGACAATGATGAGGTGCTGGGTCGACGCCTCTTCTGGATCCTCTTCGTCTTTGATCAGCTGCATGCCATCAGCACAGCAACCACGCCTAGCCTCTCGGCAGAGCGCAGCCATCTCACTGGAGATGATGAAACTCTCTTTGGACCAGTGACTTTTGCCTTGGCTCGTCTTTGCAAGGCTATGGGAGGCTTGCCCGACTACTATAGGACACTTGCGGATGTTCCTCCCATTAACAATGACGTTCTGGCTCTGTACGACCCGAACAACGCAATCATGAAGCTGACCAAGACGGCGTACCTCTCTTCTCTCGAAAGATTTTCAGAGACTCTGCCTTCAGACCCCCACCACTTGATCCTTCTTGCCTACTTCTATGTCCATCTTCTCATCGTCCGCTACACGCCTGGCTCTGAACCTGGTGAGATTTTGCATGACGCGACAGCCATCGTCACTCACCTGCAGAGACACCAGGCTCTAATCACAACGCCGCACCACCACTTCGCCGCCCTGGCCGCCCTAACACTGGGCGAACTCGCCGAGAAAGACGAGACGAGGGAAGAATCGCTGCGCCTACTGGGCGAGCTGGAGGGCGTCCTGAACCGCAACAAGGTCGAGGGCGATCTGGGCTGGGACGCCAGCGTCCGCGAGTACGCCGGCAAGAAGCGCTCATCCGTCAACGAGTCCAACGGCGGCGCGTCGTCGACGATGCTCGAGCACCTCGCCGAGGCCGCCGTCGGCGAGCGCAGGGATTCGGCGTCGAAGGCATCGCCTTCCGAGAACCGCCCGGGAAGCAGCGGCGGCGCCGCCAGCGTCGACCCGCCCAAGGACGACATCAGCAACGCTGCCGCGGCTGCTGCCGCTGCCGTGGCGGCTGCCGCGTCCCTCAACCAGAGCTTGCACTTCAACCCTGCCAACTTGGTCAGAGACGGCTACTTGAACATCCTCGCGCAGGTGCTGGGACAGCAGCAGCCGCAGCAGCACTGAGAGCCTGGCGCAGCTGTCGTTTCTTATCTTTTAGGGGACACACACGTGCTAGTTCTTGCCTGCTCGGCCCTGGTGTGTTGCCTGCCCTTCCGCGGTGGTCTCGTTTCTAGTTTTCACCCTACTCCTTTCTCCTTGGTTGGGACAAAATGGCTGGAAATGGTTCGTGGCGTATTAATTTCGACGAGTACGGGCAAAGGAAGGGAAGCTGGGGGAGGGGGATTGGTACCAAAAAAAAAAACGAAACACAAAAACCAAAAGAGGCAACTTTCAGTTCTGGTTTCCTAAGGGTCGGAACGGTCCCCATCGCTTGCCTTGGCTTGAAAGCGGTGCGGGAACAGACGGCTATATTGTAGCATTACGAGAACTCGGGACAGGCGAAAAAGAAAAATGATATGACGTTGGATGCTTATTGATTTAAACAATGCGTGTGTAGCGGTTTTCTGGTTACGTATTACTACTAGATTTACGCCGAGTAGTTGCTCGTGGATTAGACGGTTGTGTCACAAAACGACCCCCCCGATAACCACTCGCTGATCATGGCAGAGCACGCAGAGAGAGGAAGAAGCATCGGTGCGCCATGTACAGGAAGAAAACATATCTCCCCCAAACCTCCCTATCCTTCCCCTCCCTGCACAATCGCATCCCAGCCCAGCGCCCAAAAATTACCTACCCTCCAACTCCAGCAAACGCAACCGACACACGTCCTCCCCTCCTCCCTCACCCGGTTCCATCTTCAACCAAGCACATACCTTCCAGAGAAAGAAACACCTTTCTGCGTGGTAGTCCAACACTCTCCCCCATTACAATTAGAAAAAAAAAAAGGAAAAGGCGCAAAATGCGAATGCGTGATTATAAACCTTTGATAGCATTTGTTCTCGGGGGCTACAGCAGAAAATAGGAGTAGTATTGAAAAGGAAAAAAAAAATGCTGCAAAAGGGTAGGGGGGATGAGAAGCCCCGCCCAGTTGCGTAAAAGGAGTTACGGAAACCACTCCTCCGGTAGTATATCTCTCTCCCCAGTGTTGTTGTGTTGTGTTGTGTGTCGTGTATGTCTCTCTCCCCCTAAGCTTCCTCACACCTAGCTTCCTCAACCCCTTATCGGAGGGTGGTGGCAATGCTGTGTCTTCATCATGAACGTACAATCGAATCAAAAAAGCGCAAAGATTCTTCAAATGAGAAAGAAAAAAGAGAAAGCCGAAGCCCATCGCTGGAATGACCACCATAATAACGAACTCCGTACCCGCTTTCATCTATTGCCGAAGGCCAGCAAAAAACAACAATAAAGATGGACAAACGTAAACGCATACCGAGACAAAAGCGTGATCAGAAAGGCAGTAGCAGAGAACAGCAGAGAGAAAATAAGGAAATAGTGAGAACATTCGCATGTGGTGTGAACCGAGCAATCCAATCTGGTCCGAATGCAATGGATGGGAACAAAAAAAGAGCCCTTCCTTGAGCGCGCGCACGCAAGAACTTTCTGAAATGAAGCCAGAAGAAAAAGCGAGCAAGACCACGTTGACGCCGGAGATGCCCAAAAAAAAAGAAGAAAAAGGAAAGGATTTGAAAGTACAAATCAGGTATGCTGGAGAGAGAACTTATGGTAGAGACTTTCCACTCTACGCTCCCCTCCACGGGCTACCGCCTCTCCTCTTACCCGTACTATCTCTCACTTCGTCAACACTTCTACGTCCAGCTTGATGGGTGCCCAACTCGCTCATGGTGAAGAGCAAGGGTTCATCATCGTCCAGGTTGGCAGCCACGCTGAGTGGCCTAGAAGAGAAGCTGAAACGACTGCCAGCGCGGCTACTCCGTCCACTAACGAGACCGCTATCGCTCTCACCACGCTCGGATGCAGCACTCCGCCTTCCGTCGCTAGGTCCGCTTTGCTGGATACGGGTGCGATAGGCTAGGCTAGGAGTTGTTGTGCGAGCTGCTCCGGCGGAGCGAGTGCGAGTGTGGCTGGTAAGGACTGTCTGTGGGCTTGGTTCGGGATCAGGGCCGCTTTCGTCTCCACCTGCAGGAGCAGCATCTCCAGGGGTTGCTGGCTCTGCAGCATGCAACAATTCGCTTAGGCTTAGGTCTGGTCGGTCGTCGGTTGGCAGGCTTGCACTACGCAGGCCAAACATCTCGCCCTCGTCCTCAAGGGTGTTGCGATTTTGCTGGCTGACCGAAGAGCTGCGGCGGGCAAACGGCCAAGGACGCGGCGACGTGGGAATGTCGATGGCGTTGGATCCTTCGCGCTCGCGGGTTGTGGAGTCACTACCAGCATCGCCAGTTCCGGTCTCTTCTTCGAGTCGACGAACTCGTGGGCTGCGGCTACGGGTCTGCTCGGAGTAATCGATGATGCTGTTTGCGCTCAGACGAGAAGGAATGGCAGGAGTGTGGGGCGTGTGCGGAGAAATAGGCTTTCCAGGGCTGGAAGAAGTGGAGACTGATGCACCGGCGATCATTCCAGGAACATTCGAGATCTGTCGGCTTGAAGAGCTGGAGGAGCGGTGCAAGTGCAACGAAGAGGAAATGGAGTCAGACAGTGCAGCGTTCGATTCGCGCATGCGTTGGTACTTGGACAACGCAGCAGTTGTGCGCCGCATAGAAGCATCTCGGGAAGCTGAATCCGTACGATTCAAGCTCTTCAGATCCTTTTTCTGCTCTAGAAGCTTTAGGAAGTCTGAAATGTTCTCCTCGTCAGTCTGCACCGAGCCCGAGCTTCCGCCTTCAAGTCGCTGCGCAGATGACGAAGTGCTGCCCTTTCCGCTGCTGTTATTATCATCCTCAACCTTGCTAGAAGTTCCTCCGTACGAGAACCGTTGGCGGCGATTGCTAAAGCTGCTGCTGTAACGTGAGATCGGTGCGGGCTTGGGAGAGCTGGAGGCTGAAGAAGCGATAGCTGTCTCGTTGGGAAGCGAATGTCCAGATGGTGTTCTCAAAGCTGCCTGAGGAAGAGCATTCAATGAGCTCCTGTTCCGCGTATGGCCCGGAGGCGCTGGGCCGGAGCCTGGCCTTCCGGATGACGTGGTCGGCGAGTATACACCAGGCACAGGCGAGGAAGACAAAGATCCTGCCTTGAACGGATTTGCAGGCTGGAATGAGACTGATGTCCTCCTGGGGGAAGCGGGGCTACTCGCATCCGCGCCTCTCAGGGAAGACTTGGACCCAGTTGCAATGCGATGATTGGGTGGGATCTTCTGGGGCGGCGATTCAGGCGAACCCATATCCTTGGCGTTGCGGAGCGCTGACATCGGGCTTGTTCCAGTGGCCCCCGCCTGGTGGAACGTGGATAAGCTTCCGTAAGCTTCACCCCGAGCTTGCCTGTCCAGTTGGGCATTTCTACCCGTGGGCAAGGATCCAGGAACACGCTCGGGGTACGAAGGCGAAAAGGAGTAGTCGTCCATGCCCATGAAATGCGAGCTCAGGACAGACTCAGACTTCTCGACGCGGAATTCAGTGTTGCTCCGATACTGGACTTGAATGCTCAAGAGACCAATAGGTGATTTGACGGAATCAAACTGATGCGTTTGCGCCTTAGAGTCGGCGCCTGGGTAGAGTGGGAGGTCCAACGTGTCTCTCCTTGGGCTCTTGAACATGCCGTTTGAAATGCGGTATCTCAGCGGCAATGCAGGGTGGTTCACAGGCTGTTTAGCAATTTGCCTGTAGTATCTCCATGCAGGCAGGAACCTTGTGTAAGTGTACAACGAGCGGAACAGAGGAATTCCGTTCTTGTAGACTAGCGGTAACATCCTGCTGGCATCGGGATCCATCTTCTGGTTATCCGTGACTTCGACGTTCCACCGTTCCAGGACGACCTGAGTAGGCCGGCCGGAGCGACTGGAGGGCCGCGTAGTCACCGGAGTAGATCCGGTCAACGCCTCAGTTACATCCCAGAGCTTTCCATGCTCATCCACAATGGCTAGAGCTTCGCCATCCGCCAGATCCTTTGTATCCAGGTAAATCTCGATGCAGAGAGGAGGCGGTTGAGCGTTGACAAGGTCGGTGGACGTCCAATCACGGAGGTCATCGTTGTAGACGTCCGTTTCATCAAGTAGAAGACTAAACTGTAGTCGGAGTTATTTAGCCGCTCCAATGGAGGTGGGCCGAGGGTGGCATCATCGTGTCACTTACCCATTTGCTCTGGCGAAGCTCACCCTTGGCACTGAAGGCCTGTGGGAGCTGCGTTCTTGCGGATAGCACGGTGAGCGTCGCCTTCTTGAAGAATTGCTGGGAGACGGTTAGTCAGAAGACGGTCGACAACATGGTGGCTGACGTACCATGATGACCTGATTGAGCTTCTTCTGGGTGCGCTCCTCCTCGGTCTCTCCATAGAAGTCGGGCTCACCGCCATCGCTGGCTTTCTCAATGTAATCGGAGCCGGTGTCACTGCGAGCAGTGGCGACCGTCGACGCGGACTCGGAACGTATGTGAGCCATGTCTCTCGGGTTGTTCGTTCTGGTAGGGTTGGAGCGCGGCGAGTTCGCCGAGGAGGCAGCCCTTGGCGACGGGCGTGGGTGTTGGTGCATAACGGCGACCGAGCTTCGTGAGGGCTGGAAATGGAGATGTACGAGTGGTACGAAGCTGAGATGAGTGCGCGGTGTCTAGGGGAAGTGTGCAAGATGGAAACCTGGGTACCAAGCCATCACGAGCGAGCGCAGTCAGAACTGTAACTTTGGTGAGGATTCAACGCGGGCCCGCAGTGGGGTCGACAAGGCTTTTTTCGCAGGCTCCAGTGGTGAGGGCGACGGGGGCGCTCAGGCAGCCATGGTGGGCTTGGTTGGCGCGGCTGTATCTAGGATGCCTCAGGCGGCGAGATGGGTCGGCGGAGCTCTAAGCTCGTAGCGGCGGCTGCGCAGCGCGGCGTGGGAACGAAAACGCAGGTACGCGGCTTGATGAGGCCAGGAGAAGGTCGCGGAGCGCAGCGTCGTGGGTGGGCGAGTCAAGCGTGCTCAAGGTGCAAATGCTAGCTCCATGTGACTGGTCCGAGTGACGCTGATGACTGGGAGGTGCACTGGGGCGGCAGGAGGCGAGGATTTGCGGGCTCTGTGGGCGAGCTCGGCGCGGAGATTGAAGGGAGAGAAAGGCTCGCAGAGAGAGAGGAGAGAAGGAGAGACGTGCGCTGGGTCGGGGCGTGGATGCTGGCGTGGAGGTGTACGAGCAGCAACGGTCTGGGGGAGCTCACGGGCGATCCGCGGCAGCGAAGACGGCGCGCTAAGCCGCCAACTCCGCGTGGGTGCTGTGGGGCCACGCCGCAGGGCGACGACTTAACTTGCTCGCGAATGTGATGCTGGCGTCAGTCGACCTTTCGGAACGCTCGAATGCACGCTGCGATGTGCGCGCCGCTGCTGTCGCTCTCCCGCCCGCAACGATGGACGAACGCCAGGAAGTCGCTGGCCGGATGCGCGTCCGGCATGCATCAGGCACACGCCGATTTAGGCCCGACCGCGTTGACCGGTGCGTGACTTGGTCTCGTGCTGTCGTCGCGCTGCTCTATCGCAGTCGTTGCTGTGCCAGCCATTGGTTGGCGCGGACAAAGCGGCCGCCGTCCTTTCACGCTCAACACCAGCGATGGCGTCTTATCGCCCTCCTTATCGCGCCAGCACCGCGTCCCGCATTAGCACCCGCAAATCCGCCCGGCCTGCTCCCCCATTGGCCTCCGCCCACGACACCCTCACCGCCCGACGCGCGCCGTCAGCGCTGGCTGTGAATCTGCCACGCTGAGGCGCCGCACGCTGTGCCATCTCAAACGGCGCCTAGCATACGCCGCCCACGCACGCACAGGCGGCCTGGCCCATCCCTGCGCTCGAGTGCGCTTTGACGTTCGAGAAGCCCGCGCGAAGCTGCGTGGCCTTGCGCACTTGCCGGCCAGCGTCCAGCCCGGTTGCCAACCTCGCAACTGGGTGAAGGATCGCGCACCTCGGGATCCCCATCACACAGCAGTTGTATGACGTTATCTTCAGCCTCGTTGGGCTTGTGACGGCGACTCATGCGCCGCGCTGACGGGCTGGAGAACCCTGCAAGGTAACCAGAGTGCAACAAGCACGATGACGGAGGAACACTAACCTTATCCGCCTCGCTCAACCAGGGAGGATGTCGTAGGCGGCGGTGCTTTATTTCGCTCCGCGCGAGAGCTATTGCCGCTGCTCGGCCCCGGCAGGGCGAGCCGAGGTGCCCGGATATGAAGGGTTCAATCTTTACCCCCCGTCAGTGCGACGCTCACGACACTGTGAAACCGCGAACTCACCTGCCCTCCCGCCATGAAAGCCATTCGCTCCCTCTGCTCACGCGCCTCCTCTGACTCCCGGAAATTCACCCACCCACCTCGATTTAGACGCGGCCGCACTACGGAAGATGGACGACCAATTCGTCCATGAGCTGCCCAAGCTGGAACTGCACGTCCACATTGAGGGCACGTTGACCCCGGAGCTCCGCTGGCAGCTTGCTCAGAAGAATGGCGTCCACCTGCCATACGACTCGTTGGACGCCCTGCGCAGCAGCTACCAGACCATGTATAACCACCGTAAAGAGCTTCACGGGGACAACGGTCTGCCGACATTTTTAGAGGCGTACTACGGCGGCATGGAAGTTCTCCACAAGGAAGATGACTTCTACGAGCTCGCCATGCAATACTTGCGCAAAGCTTCGTCCATGCACGTGCGTTATGCTGAGCCTTTTTTCGACATCCAGGCTCACACGCGGCGCAACATCCCTGTGGCCGCCGTGATGGAAGGTTTGAAGCGCGCAAAGGCCGACGCTGCGCGTGAACTAGATGTTCACTGCAACTGGATCCTCTGTTTCCTGAGGGACATGAGCCCAGAATCAGCGATGCAAGCCTACGAAGCCTGCATTCCCTACAAAGGCACGGTCTTTTGTGGTATTGGACTTGATAGCAACGAGTACAACCGTCCACCAACCCTGTTTGATGCCGTATTCCAGAGGGCGAGAGCGGACGGTCTGAAGATCACAAGCCACTGTGATGTTGGGCAAAAGGACACTCACGCGCACATCGAGCAAGTCGCGAGCCGCATTGCTGGTCACGGCACCGATAGAATCGACCACGGACTGAATGCCGCTGAAAGGCCGGATCTGATCGAGCTGATCAGGAGGAGAGATCTTGGCATGACACTTTGCCCGCATGCTTATCATCGTCGCAACCCCACCGACTACGTCTTCCCTCTAGTGCGGAAACTATTCGATGCCGGTATCAAAGTCACGGTCAACTCCGACGACCCAACGTACATGCATAACATGTGGGTTGAGGACAACCTGAGGCTCGTGCAGCAGCACTGCCAGTTTACTCGGCGGGAGATGATCCGCTTGCAAATGCACGCTGTTGAAATATCGTGGTGTGGCCCCGATCTAAAAGGCAAGCTTATGGACGAGTTGACGAGGTTTGACCAGGTGTGGGGTGACCAGCTCTAACCTCGGATCACCTGGAGATTATTGCCCTGACTCAATCAAATACACATCTTGCTGATGTGGGATTATGGAACATGTCATCTTCGTTAAACTTTTCTCCTGGTCGTCTCGTACGATGTAGCACAGAAGTTTGTGCACGGTGTGTAGCAAAAGGTTTGAGCTTCTGCGCCACATGACCGACGCTACTCTTCATTCATGGGTGATTAAAGCAAATATCCGGACACAGATGTAAGTTATAAAACCGTACAAATTTCTCCGGAGAAGAAATTCGACTGCCTACTCAAGCAGAATGTTGTCCAATGAGAATACCAGGAAGATTTAATGGTTCTGATAGCTGCTGCGTGAGTAGTACAAAAGAATTACAAAGGATCGTCAATCAGCTGCCTCAGGCACTGCTTACACAGTAAGCAAATCCACTAGGGCGAAGGCTTACTTATCTTGTACTCTTGGCAACTTCGACCTCGACCGCTTTGCAACCAAACACCATCTCTTCAAGTCAACTCTTCTCGTCCAACCAACCGCTACTGATCAGCGATCCATGCAACCTACCTAGTCCCATGAAAGCTCGTGTAACCTCAAAATAGCCGACGCACCGGCAATTCGGGTCATGCGTCGGCAGGCCGATCACCGCACTCACAGATAGCGATAACCACACCTGCCGGAAGGAAACAAGACCATGCATAAAACCCGAAGGATCGTGTCCGCGGCGCCTTCCACGGCGACTCTCGGGACCGCTTCAGCCGCTTCATCGACGACTCCCGGACGTTCCTCGGGGCTGTCATCGTCGTCTCAAGCCGAGTCAGTTTCTGCCTTAGGCACCAAACCACGCCGTCTGAGGCCGACCGATTCGACGACACCACTCTTGGCAGAGGACTTTGACGACGACGACGACGACGACGACGACGACGACGACGACGACGATATGACTGACAAAAATGACGAAATTACGGCCACGGCTTCTGAGGCCGAAGAGTGGCAGGATAGAGAGGGTGATCTTGATTCTGCGTTGGCCAAGAAAGTTTTGAGGAAGATTGATATGCGGTTGATACCACTACTGTTTGTTACCTACAACTTAAATTTCATGGACAAAACCATCCTCTCAAGCGCGTCTGTGTTTGGCTTGAAGGATTCCACGGTAAGCAGTAATTAGTGAAACTCTTAATTTCCGAGTGCTAATCGTCAATAGAATCTTCACGGTACACAATATAGCTGGGTGTCTTCGGTCCGTAAACAATCACACCCTAGTAGGGCCCGCCACTGACCATAGCGTAGGTGTTCTATTTCGGCTATCTGTTTTGGTCGTACCCGACCTCTATTCTAATCCAGCGTCTTCCAATTGGAAAATATGTGGCCATCAACACATTCTTCTGGGGAACCGTGGTCGCCCTGACCGCTGCGTGCACGAATTACGGAGGTCTGATAACGGTGCGATTTCTTCTCGGCGTAGCAGAAGCCACCATCTCCCCGGCTTTCCTCTACATCACGTCGTCATGGTTCACGCGGTCTGAAATCCCCACTCGCGTTGGCATCTGGTTCGCGGGAAACTCGCTCGGCGGCGTCTTCGCTAGCTTCATCGCCTACGGAATCGGCCACATCTCGCATCCACTCGAGCCATGGCAATGGCTCTTCATTGTCCTCGGTATTGCGACCTTCGTCTGGGGCCTTCCTCTCTACTTCCTGCTCCCGGACTCTATCTCCTCGGCCAAATTCCTCACCGCTGAAGAGAAGCGTTGCGCCGAGCAGCGCGTCGCAGTGGCCGGCACGGGCAAAGCGAAGCACGTGTGGCAGCCCTCTCAGCTACTAGAATGCCTGATGGACCCGAAAACCTACTTCTTCTTCGCCATCTCGCTGCTCACGCAGATCCCGAACGGCGGAACGCAAAACTTCGGCAACCTGGTCCTCAAAGGCTTCGGCTTCACGTCCCTCCAAACGACGCTCGTCACGCTGCCGTCGTCCTTCATCGCCTTCTTCACCATCATGGGCACGGGCCGGCTCGCGGGCCGCTTCCCCAACGTCGCGACGTACCTGATTGTCGCCGTCGTGCTGTGCCCCGTCACGGGCTCGGCCATCATCTACAGCAGCGGCGTGTCGCGCGGCGTCAAGCTGTTCGCGTACTACCTGCTG
This sequence comes from Lasiodiplodia theobromae, assembly GCF_012971845.1. NCBI lineage: Eukaryota > Fungi > Ascomycota > Dothideomycetes > Botryosphaeriales > Botryosphaeriaceae > Lasiodiplodia > Lasiodiplodia theobromae. The sequence continues at coordinate 691,105 of NW_023336409.1, read as the reverse complement.
TCGACGGGGCCCGGCGCCCTCCCGCTCGCCATGAGCCTGGTCGGCGTCAACTACAAGGGCAGCACCAAGAAGATGAGCATGACGGCCATCCTGTTCTGCGCCTACTGCGCGGGTAATATTGCTGGCCCGCATTTCTTCGTCGAGAGCGAGGCGCCACACTACCTGACGGCGTTCAGGGCCATCATGATTTGCTACGCGCTGGTTGTGGTCATGGCCATGGGACTGCGGGCGTACCTGACTTTCGAGAACAAGAGGAGGGATCGGAAGGAGGGGGTGGTCAAGGGGGATGGAGGGGCTGGGGAGGTGGTGGATGCGGAAGGGGAGGATGAGGAGCTGACGGATTGGAAGACCAAGGGATTTAGGTACCGGATGTGAGGATCGAATCAACAAGGAGTATGGATGTCAGCGCGCTCTCTCCAATTTCTCATGGCGAGAGTTTGCTCGATGTGGAGGTCAGCCTCCTGGAAAAAATTACGAGATGATAGCCGAAGATGGCACTTGCTCACGCACCTTTGGATGAAATATGAAGAACAGAGGCTGTGAGGATCACACAGTTATACTAGGTCTCAGCAAAACTCAAGACCATGCCAGATTGGAACCAGTTGGAACCTATACCAGAAGAGGTATCCTGGGCATTCAACGAGTTCGCAGCCTCACCGCTACAACCAATAGTTTATTGCGTTCCAAGGTACGTATCACAAAACAAGGCTGTCAGCCGGTCCGCCTTTCCTGTCCAACGCCGCATCTCCGCGAAGCGAGGCTGGCAGGGTTGCACAACGGCTACTTGCTCAAAGAGCCAAGCTGGTTGAATGCGGTGTGGCTTGATCAGAAACGCGGGGTTTGACTTGGCACTTTGCCGCTGTTGGGCGCCCTCATCCTCTACATTCTCCCGAGCCAGTGCTCGCAACTTCGCATTGTAGTTCCTGAAGCTTACGGCTTCTAGAAGACGCAGCTGTTTGTGGATATTCCACCATTTTTTGTCATGAGAATGACTGCTGAAGGCGTGCAATTGCTGGGGGCGCGACTGACTCTACGTTTCTGGCAACACCATCGTCGATCCCCCCAGCCAACCCCAATCAATTTTGCTTATTGCTGTTGCACAACATATACACCCACCTAGTCGGATGACCTATCACAGCATCCAAGCGGCAGGGCTTCGTATCCTATCGTATCGACCACAAATCGGACTAGGTGTGCTCACTTCCTTTATTCCTTCAGCTCCAATGGCGAAGCACAAATGTTACCCGAAAAAGCAACCAGCCATCCCGCTCTTGGCTGCCGCCCCAGCTCTTTCCCCAGACCGCCAAGCATTCCTCTCCGCAGGACCCCAGGCCGCATCCATCCTAGCCCGGCATCCGGCTCTTTTCCACGCGACCCCAGGCGGCCTTGACTAGCTCTTGCTGTAAGCTCCGTCGCGCCGTATCCCAAATGGCGGATAAATATGCAGAGCAACGGAAAATAGACGTCTGCTGAAGAAATATAAACATGACCTGACCACCGTGGGCCGGACGCAGGGTTTCCGCGTGGTGAGTGAGCTGGAGCTTTTACGCTTCCACCTTCGCACGAGAATACCTTCCAGCTGTATAGCTCCCAATTGCCACACCTCTGCGAATCGACACGACTGCAACAATGGGTGTCACACCCAACACCAACGGCGCGGCGGACCCCGTCCTCCAGCGCATGGCCGACGAGGACAAGGTGCCATGGTACAAGAAGCCGAACATGCGCAAGCTCTACTTCCTGCTGTTCCCGACATGTATGGGTGTTGAGATGACGTCCGGATTCGACTCGCAGATGATCAACGCCGTTCAGCTTGTTGATCCGTGGAAGGAGTGTCAGTTTTGCATCTTACATAAATCTTACTCTTCTAAACCTTAGCTAACATTTTTTCTCAGACTTCAATCACCCGACAGGCTCACTGAAGGGCATCATCGCAGCCATCTACTCCCTCGGCGCCATCTGCGCTCTTCCGTTCATCCCGCTCATCAACGACCGCTTCGGCCGTCGCTGGTGTGTTTTCTTCGGCTCCTGCGTCATGATCGTCGGAGCATTTTTGCAGGGCTTTTCCAATGGCGGTGCGTAGACTTCTTCTCTCCCCTCCAATTGCTTTCATGTTCTGACATTTATCGCAGTCGCAATGTACCTCGTAGCGCGCTTCCTCCTCGGCTTCGGCATCCCATTCTGCATCGTCGCCGCCTCGTCCCTAATGGGCGAGCTGGGCTACCCCAAAGAACGACCAATCCTCACATCCATGTTCAACGCGTGCTGGTTCATCGGGTCCATCCTGGCGGCGGGCATCACGTTCGGCACGCAGCAGGTAGGGACGGACTGGGCGTGGCGGGTGCCATCTCTCCTCCAAGCCGTCCCATCCTTCCTGCAGGTGACCTTCATCTTCTTCATCCCGGAGTCGCCGCGCTTCCTGATCAGCCGGGACCGGCACGAAGAAGCGTTCGCGATCCTGGTCAAGTACCATGCCGAGGGCGACGAGAACTCTGACTTCGCGCGCGCCGAGATGGCCGAGATCCAATCGACCATCAAAATCGAGCTCGAGAACAGCAAGCAATCGTGGATGGACCTCGTCCGCACGGCCGGCATGCGCAAGCGCGTGCTGATCTGCTCGCTTTTGGGTCTCTTCACGCAGTGGAGCGGCAACACTCTGATCAGCTACTACCTGGACGACCTGCTCACGCTCATGGGCTACAGCGACCCGCAGTTCAAAGGCAAGCTGAACGTCGGACTGACGTGCTGGTACCTGGTCAACGGCATGACCATCTCGCTGCTGGTCAAGCGCTTCCGGCGGCGCGCCATGTACCTGACGTGCACCGTCTCCCTGCTCTGCGTCTACGTCGGCTGGACCATCTCCATGGAGCGCTTCCTCAGCTCCGGCTCCGTCGCCGCGGCGCGCCTCACCATCTTCTTCATCTTCGCCTACTCGCCCGCCTACAACATCGGCTATAACGCCCTGACCTACACCTACCTCGTCGAGCTGTTCCCCTACGCCCAGCGCGCCATGGGCCTGTCCGTCTTCCAGTTCTGGGGCCGCGGCGCCGGCTTCTTCACCACCTTTGTGAACCCGATCGGCTTGGAGGAGATCAAGTGGAAGTGGTTGCTGACCTACTGCTGTTGGATCGCCTTCGAGATCGTGGTTGTGTTCTTCCTGTTCCCCGAAACCAGCGGGAGGACGTTGGAAGAGCTGGCATTCTGTAAGCCTCCAGTTTCCCTATTGCCTCAAGATTATGTTGGTGCTAACAAAACCCAGTGTTCGAGGACAAGGAGCTCGCAGACCAAGCGACCGCGGCAGTGGAGAAGCAGATCCATCACGAAGATATGCCGACAAAGGACGGCACCAGCACTCACGTCGAAGCAGTTCGGTCGGCATAAAAGTGCGCGAAAGAAGAAGTTACCGTTTCGCTGGGAAGGTTTGCAGTGTTATTTACGTTGAATATAGCCTTTGCGCTATGTAAATGGTATCCTGATATGAACACAACCCATGCTCTCTCAATCAAACGTGACCTTCTTGCCCTGGAACTGCACATTACCAAGCTTCGCCTTCTCCTTGGCCAGCTTCGCAGCCTCCCAACTGGGGTGAAGCTTGCCACCGTCGTCTCTGTGGTTCTTCTTCTTGCCCAGCTCCACCGTGTTCGCGTCGGTAGCCTGAGGACCACGGCCACCAGGTTTGAAGCCGCCGCCCCTGCTGTCTCTTCCAAACTTGCCCTTCTTCCCTCTGTCGCCGTCGACTGCGCCGCGCTTCGCATCCCAGCCGGCATTCCTATCGTTCTTTTGCTTGGCCAAATGCTTCGCGCCCTTGCCGTACTTCTTCTCCCACAGCTGCTGTCGTGCACGCTGGCCACGGCGGTTCTTCTTCTGAGGCGCGATCTCTTCGTCCAAATCCTCGGCCTCCGATTCCGAGCCGCTGATGTAGCCAACAGCCGAGAGCGAAGGGAGAAATGTGGACTTGTTCGTCACAACCGGCGCCTTCTCTTTCGACTTCGACTTCGCCTTCGGCGCCGGTTCTGGAGACGCGTCCTCCTCCTCTTCGTCATCCGAGAAAGTCGGCTCAGACGAACCCGACGGCGACGCCTCGCGCGAAGACGGAGGCGTGAAGGACAAGTCACGGACGGGTTTGTACGGCCGCTTCTTCAGCGCAGTCTCGACATCCTCCTCTTCAGACTCCGAGTCCGACGACCCAGCTATGCGGTCGGAGAAGCCAGCAAACTCCTCGCTGTCCCACTCAGCATCATCTCCCTCGTTCTCCTCCTCCCCACTCTCCCCTTCGCCGACTCCCTCCTCCACGTCCTCAGACGACTCCTCTTCCACCTCCACCTTCTTCTTCTTCCCCTTCCCCTTCTCCTTCGCAGCCTCCTCCCCCCTCGCCCTCTTCGCCTGCGGCCCCTTCACCACCTCATCCACCCCCAAAATCGCCCTCACATCCCTCACCACCACCGCCATAGCCTCCTTCGTCGGATTCGCATTAAACAACCTCGCCTGCACATTCATCAGCTCCTTTCCCGCAGCCTTCTTCTCCCCCTCCCCCTCCCTCACCCACGGCGGCAACGCCTCATGCTCCCTCACGCTCTTAATCTTGCACAACGTCTTGTACAAATGCGCCTCGGCCAGCTTCTGATACTCGATCTTTTTCAGCGCCTCGATCTCGGCGTCAATCCTCTGCACATCACCAGCTTTGTTTTCCTTCTCTGCCGCCTTGCGCCGGCGCGACAGCTTCTGCCGCTCGAAGCCGCGCGCGATCTTCAGCGCTTTGACGAGCTCCTTCTTGGCCTGCTCGAGGCGGGTGGGGAGTTGTTTGCGTTGTTTGGCGGAGGAGGTGGAGGATGGGGCGGCTGCATCGCGGCGACTATTGCGGTTGCGGTTGGATTGTTTTGTGGTTTCGGGTTCGGAGGAAGAGGAAGAAGAGTCGAAGGCGGAGGAGGGCTCGTCGCGCTTGCGCTTGGGCATGGTGGGTGGTTGGTGTGTGTTTGTGGATGAAGTCGTGTGTAGCGCTTGGAGTGGTTCGAGAGGCAAGGACTTGTCGTTATCTTGCGGTGAGGCCAGGAGATTGTGGTGAGTAGTACTGGTGGAAAATGAGCTTGCTGGGTGAAGAAGATGCTGGAGCTTTTGCGCGCGGGAAAGTTTTGGAAGAGCGAGTCAGGCGACTAGTCGAGGTTCGCGTTGGCGAGTCAGCAGTCCATTGTGCAGTCACGAACAACATCAACGCATCGAAGAATTATGTCTCTGAGAGATGAAATAAGTTCAGAATATCCAGTCTGTAAGACTAGTCTATATTAACCCATAACACAATCTATGAGCCCCCTTTTTCCTCGCATGTGGTCTCACGCAGCACCGAAACCCCTGCTATTCTCCAGCGCAATCGCCAACTTCGTTTCCAGTTTCTCCTTCCCGTCATATTCCGGCAAGAGCAGCCGTCCAAAACAGGTACTACTGGTCGGCAACCCCTCACCATCAGGCCCGTTCCTTTGGACCCAGAAAACCACGCTCTCGATGCCCGCCACCGGCACGCGATCGCTAGCCGTCACGAACTCCAAAAGTTTCCGCTTCTGCTCCTGGCTCATCGCGTGGACGACCTCCCAGAATGTGTGGACGAAGGGGTGCTGTGCGTCGAAGCCGCCATCGTAGCGGGCGACGCGCTCGAGGGCGTGAGTGTCGATGTTGGTGCTTCCCTCGACGATGTGTTGTAGAAGAGAAGGGCGAAGCAATGCCACATGCTCCGGCGGCAGGCAAGCATGGAACCCACGAGCGAAGGCCTCGTACTGGGGGCGGATGGACTTGTCGGTAAGCCATGCGACGTAATCGCAGACGAACTGCTCTCGGTTGGCGTTCGTCACGAGCGGCGCCTCGGTACCAGGTGGCCAGTTGACTATGGGAGTCGGATTGGAAGGAGAAGGGGTGATCTCGACGGAATCATCATCGAGCATCGTGTATGGTGAAGGTACGTCAAACTCGGACTTTACGGCATCCATGTTAATATTGATGATGAGACCGCGTGCTTCGAAGCTGAACTCGTAACCGCGGCTGAGGATGTCACCAACGTCATCTTCGCAGCTCAGCAGGAATTGGAAGCTCTTGACAAGGTCGGGCCACCCTTCGCTGATATGATGAGGTTGAACCGCCTTGCCAATGAGCTTCAGGTAAAGCACTCCAGGGAAGCTAACGGGGAGGGTAATGCCGTTATAGATGGCGATGGAAAAGAGCAGGCCGATGAGCTCAAATCTTGACAATGGCTCCAATGAGAACGGCTGGAACCATGCTACATGTGTTATAGGATCAACTGTGAACAGGCCTGGGGTTTCAAGTTAGAATTTGAGCCAGCTCAGGGGGAGGGGTGCATTTACCATTGTCAGGATTGAACGCTTCGGCGAGAGCGACCCTGAAGAACTCTTGCGCAACACCACCTTGATCTACACCCTGTTCTCCCTCAAGCTTTCCCATGCGTACTTTGAGTGGTAGCAGAAGCTGCCGTCTCTCCAGTCCCCATAGTTGATCGAGAGTGTCTTCCAATACGTGGCTTCGTCGCACATCCAAAGACAGGTATCTATTAGATGCAGTCGCATAGTGTTGATCAAGATAGTCTCGCCACTGGTCGCTCAGGAAATGCCGACCGAACCTATCTTGAAGGTGGTAGTTGTTGCCCGCGGTAGTGTAGTGTTTTGACATGACTGAGAAATTGAGAGCGCGGAAGTACTGCACCAGAAGTCCGCTCGGAAAGAAGAAGGTGTGATGCAGGATGTGGCGATAGTTCGGATCGTCTTTGCGATCGATGTAGCTATTGATGAGTTCCGTGGTATCCAGCTTGTACTTGAAGTATGAAAGTTCGTACATATGGCGATGAATATTGAGGCTCGAGTAGTCGTAAAGGTCGCTGAGGGTATCGGCGGCCGCTCCGGCAGCATCCCAACGTTTAAGTTCGTGCTGTCCGTTCCAGTTCTTCATGACGATTGTCTTCATCCATTCCACAAATGTGCCAGCAATGGTCCAGTTCGACCAAGTATCCATGACTCTGTCCTCGTCCCATTTGGCTCGGAAAAGCCCAACACGCCTATACCTTTCGCAATCAACCAGATGCTTACAGACGATGGTCATCGCCCAATGAGACTTTCTGGGATACTCTTTGGATGTTTTTCTCAACATCTCGAAGAAGCATCGCCGAGCCGCTATCGCTCTGACCAAACGAGTAGCCAGGCGGACTGCGGGCTCGTATTCCAGCTGATCCGTGATCATGAGCCACATGGGTGTATATGGCACGGTAGTCTGGTTGTCTGCCAGGTTGGGAGTGTCATTGGGAGAAATCCATCCAAATGGTCGCAGTCCTCGCACAAACTTCCATGCGTTGGGTTTCCCTCGAGTCACAAGAGAAGTCAATGCATGTATGCAGACCATGATGATATGAGCAGCTTCTTCATCAGACACATAGTCTGACTGACCGTCATCTGCACGCCTTGGCATGTCATCTGGAAGAGGCTTTTTCGTCCGTGGCTGCTTTCTGATTTTGAGCTCAGGAGGCGGCGTGAATAGACATTCCAAGCTGTGCCAGAGGCTGTCATAGATGAGCGATCCGTTGATGGACTGCCAAGACCTGAAAGCATGCTCCATCTCCCACGCATCCAGATGCGCAAGTGGTGTGTTGCGATGCGTCCATGCGGTGGTCTTCTCACGGAAAGATTTGATAAGAATACGCGGATTGCTTAGGCACCGGAAGAGGCATTCGTCAACGATGCGCCAGTTCTTCTTGGGGCCAAAGTTCAGGAATGAGCTCGTCGGTTCTACGATAGCATCTCTCGTTCGTGTGTCGGGGATGGATCCATCCGACATCGCAATCCGCTTCAAGTCCTCCATGATAGCGCAAGTCAAATGGGTTGTGGCGAAGATTGTTTTGCCAGACTGAGACCGGGGCTTTGGAACCGGGTCGTCCCTCAAGGGGACCCTCACCTTTTGCGTAGACGACTTCGCCGATGAATCCCGGTCCTTCCGCGCAGCGCGAGATGTCAGCCTGTCAGCCTTGTCGGAACCAGCGAAGGAACCGCCGTCGAGGGTTATATCACTGGGCGGGGTCAAAACGGCATTTTCTTTTCCGCTGTCTGAATCACCGTCGATAGACTGTGTCGTAGATGCGGTCAGACTGTCTCGACCCAGCTCAGGGACGGTTCCATTTGGAGGAACCACATGGCCATTTGCGCTTCCGTTGGCGGCTTTGGATTTGGGCTTGACCGCCACATCACCATTGCTCGTTGACGGCGGGTCGACAGCTAGCCTCTCGAGATGGCTTCCAAGTGTAGGTACAGGGTCGACGACCCGAGCCTCGTGTTCAGCTTCCAGCCCATCTCTCCTGACCTCGCCGAGCGGACTGCTATTTGCAGATTCACTGGCCTCGCCTTGTTCGTCCGATCCGCCGGAAGCCTGGAGAGTTCGCGAAACTCGGGTATTGAATAGATTTTGTGATAACGATCGTGAGTCGACCTTGAAGCGTACGGGGTCGACGGATTCGATGTCGAATTCGGCAGTATTGGTGAGGCGGAAGGCTTGGAGCGTCGGATTGCAGAGACCACTGGCCGGGTCGTCTTGACTGGCGAGGTGATATGCTAAGGCTCTGGCGGTCAGAGGGGAGGGGCGGCGGACGGGCTTGTTCGTAGCGCGCTTGACGCAGCTAAAGCAGGTGGGAGTAGTGCAGTTGGCGTTGTCGCATCCGTAGCGGATCTGCAGCATGTATCTACACGACATCAGCAGACGGCGTGACAGGTGGAGCAAAAAGCACGCACCGACGAACCAAGTACTCGAAGCTGGTCATGCGCGTTCGGAGGGCACCGGCCACGCTATCCTCGTCGGTGTCTACGGCTGCGCTGTTTTCGAGGACGCGCGCCCACGCGTCCCGCAACTTCTGGGTAGGCTGGTGCGGATGGGCCATGGCGGTGGAGGAGGGAGCAGCCCCTCGTGTGTCGCTCGTCATCTCATCGGGTCAGGGCGGGAGGGGCGCAAGGCAGACGCGCTGCGGTCGGGGCGCGGGATGACAGCGAGGTGGGTGACGGCGGTGGACGCTGGCGTCGGGCGGAGGTTGCAGAGGTCACAAAGCACGCAGCAGGCGAGGCGGGGTGCGGCATGTCGGGGGGCCAGCGCGGGTTCGAGGCAGTGGTGAGGCTGTTAGCAAACCATCTCGCGCTCTTGATGGACAGAAGGGCGAGCTGCCACGAGTCAAAGATGGAGGTGTGCTGTGTCAGCAGGCGGGCAATCGGCATACCCTGCATGCGCTCAGACGTCATTCGCACTGCATCAGCCCTACGCGCCTGTCGAAATTCCTCGCGCCGTGCGTTGGTAAGCCGATCCTGACGAGCACTCGCCACTGGCTAGCCCGCCGGTCCCTTCTTTACAAGCTCCCCCCGCCGCCGCCGTTGCACGATACCTCGCCCTCCCGCTCCAGCTTCTTCCCCGCTTGCCCTTCCTATCGAGGCCCGAGCCAGCGCTGCTGGGCAATCTCCCGCAAACCGATTGCGACCCACTGCCACCGAGCGGCCCCGACGCAATCCGTTATCTTCACCACTCAACTTTTCCTCCCGCCACAGCAACTCCCCCAGAAGGCACCAGGCACCATGGCGACTCCCGCTTCGCACCCCTTCACCTGCAACACCTGCCAGGTGGCGTTCCGCGCCAGCGAGCTGCAGCGCGCCCACATGCAGACGGACTGGCAGTGAGTCAAAATCCCGCATTTTCCAAGTTGAGACGAATGACGGCAATGATGCTAAAGAAGCATGTCATAATCTAGTCGCTACAATCTGAAACGCCGCGTCGCCTCTCTTCCCCCGCTCTCCTCCGAGATCTTTGCGGAAAAGGTCCTCGCGAACAAGGCCTCGGCCGCCGCCACTGCTGCCCGAGCCCAGTTTGAAAAGAGCTGCGATGCTTGTGCAAAGACGTACTTTAGCGAAAACGCTTTCAACAACCACTTGAACAGCCAGAAGCACAAGCAGAATGTCCTTGCGAAGCAGAAAGCCGCCCGTTCCGGCGTCAAGGAGGACGATGCCACTTCGGTTATGAGCTCGACTTTCTCTCTCGGCGAACCCATCGAGACGGCGTCCACCGGCACTCCCGACAAGGAGGCGGAAGCCGAGTTCTCCAGGGTCGTGGATGGCATGGAAAAGACCACCCTGGAAGACGGAGACCCTATTTCGCGCAGGCCCACGCGCCCTCACCACTCTGCCGCAAACTCTGAGCAAGGAGACATGTTGTCGAGAACGACCACTGCCACCCAATCAGCGAAGAGCGAAGTGCCCGACCAGATTCTTGACTGCCTTTTCTGCAACTACCGTTCCCCGTCTCGCGATCTGAACATTGCCCACATGCAGCGCTTCCACAGTCTCTTCATTCCTGAGCCTGAATATCTAGTTGATTTGGACGGCCTTCTCAAGCACCTGTGGAGGAAAATCCACGAATACTACCAGTGCTTGTACTGCAACAAGTTGGTGTACACGGCAGCAGGCATCCAGACGCACATGCGCGACACTGGCCACTGCAAGATCGCGTACGACAGCGAAGACGAGATGCTCGAGCTGGGCGAGTTCTACGACTTCACGCGCACCTACACCGACGACGAGGGCTCCGAGACCGAAGGCGAAGACGGCGCGGACGACGGCTGGGAAACCGATTCCAGCGTTTCGGACGTGCCGACGGACGAGATCACGTCGGTGCCCATCGACGACCACTCGGAGCGCTACGCCAAGCTCGGCCTGTCCAAGCACCACTCGCACACCGACCCGCGCCCACACAAAGCCGCCGACGGCTTCCACGCGCGCACCCACAGCGGCCCCCGCGCCGTCTACCGCGACGAGTACGAGCTGCACCTGCCCACCGGCCGCACCGCCGGCCACCGCTCCCTCCGCACCTATTACCGCCAGAACCTCCACAACTACCCGTCGGCCGCCGAGCGCGCCGAGCAGCTCGCCATCGAGGAGGCTCAGGCCCTGCGCCGCGCCGGCTCCGACGACGAGGACGACGGCGGCGTCGAGCTCGATCCCAGCCAGCGCGGTGGCGACGAACGCGGCCGCGGCAGGCAGCTCGTCTCCCGTGCGAACGGCGGGATGGGCATGGTCGGCGTCAGCGACGTCAAGAAGAGGGAGGTCCGCGCTGTGGAGAAGAGGGAGGCGAAGCGCGCGCAGCGTGATCAGGCGAAGGCGGAATGGACGAAGAACAAGAAGAATAACTTCCAGAAGCACTTCAGGGTAAGTTCATCATCTATCAATGACTACAAGGGTACGGAAACTGACACGCATCCAGGATCCTCTTCTCCAGTGATCGTGTGCCCGAGCATATCCAGTTTCCTTCGGCGTCTTTTATCTTCTTCAGGGATGGTTTGGACGATTTTCTTTGCGCTGCACACTATTGCATTGGGGTGATTTGCTCTGATTCTTGTTAATAAGAGTGGTGGCCCGGGGTTTTTCGGACTCTCTTGGTAAAGTGCGGAAAAAAGCGAGGTTGCTTGTCACAGCCGTTATACCGGAAAAGTAAATAGAGGAATGGAAGTATCTCAAGCATGTGTTCTACTTTGTCATATTTTCTGTGTGGTGAGGTTGCTTGGAAGCTTGCGATAATCTAAGCAGCTATGGGTATATGAATGAATCTACGCCTATGAAGTCAATATTCTTAAGGAGCTCGTCTCATCCTCCTCGCCATTGATGCCTATGAAATGGCTCTGGATTGGAGACGACGACACTGAAGATCAGCTGTGGCAATGGTGGGAAGAGTTGTCTCTTCCCAGTAGCCCATACTTTATGAGCTTGGGTGAAGTGAGGTTGGAGAAATATCAGCGAGGATGCAAAGAATCCATGTAGAGACGATGGCTGTGGAGGAGCATCAACGACAGCAGTAGGGACTGGAGCCCGAGCTAGAACGCCGGTCTAGGGCTTGCTCTGAGGTCAAGGCAGGAGCAGTCCGAACCAATCCTCCCATATTCGGGTCCAATGACCCAAGAAGTACAACATCAGGACCGAGCAGAGGGACACGATGCAAAGACACTGTTCTCCTTCTATGGACAACTGAACTATGAAAATAGCCACAGTTATGTCTTGCCAACACGGATCAGCCCCAGCAACACACAGAAAGAATCATTGTACCAGATGTGGCAGAAGAGCGTTGGGGATTCCCAGCGTGACTTTCAACACAAGCGCACCAAGACGGCACACAAGAGGACTTCGACCCCAGACTTGTTGATACGGTCTCGGATACTGATAGAGTAATAGCAGAAGACGCTTAAGGTAGCGGCGGCAGTGTAAACGCGGAGGGCGGGTGCTCGTAGCAGCAAAAGCAGTCCACCATTCGAACCACACCTGGAGCGTCACCCATTCTTTAACCATTTATTTCTTAACCACCAACCACTATCGTTTGACATAGCAAGGAAGAAACCAAGGTAGGAAAAAAATTGGCAAAAACTATAATCGAGCCCCGAAGGGCTGCGCATATAGGAAAACCTAGACAGGGCATTGGCCCCCGGTTTTATTACTAGGCTGCTCTTTGCCCAATGCTAGACTCAAGTCTTTGAAGTTGTTAGCGTGTTCTTTCGTTGTAATAATGAAACTTACCACTAGGTCATACAGCCGAAGCCGCAGAGCCTGAGTGATGCCCGAAGGCAACAGTTGGAACTGACGGAACCATTTATGTACCCCATAGATATTCCTGCTCGCCCGTCACCGTCCGCTTCACCTGCTGCTGATTCTCCGCCGACCTGGTAGCTGCTCTCCATCCGCGACGCTGGTCGCGGCCTTCCGCCCTGGCTAATGTCTTCCTCGTCGTTCCGCAAGACTGCCGGCTGTTGTTTTTGCCCACGCCATCCCGTCTCCTCCCCACCGCGCCCCCACCCCGCTGCTTCCCCTCGTCACTACCATGCTCCCGGCAACCATGCTCAGCATCGTCACTAACAACACGACGCACGCACTGACCTAGGGCCACTTCGGCGACTGTCATCGCCCGCATCGTCTCTTGATATGACCTCGCCGACCGCCTCGTCAACTGAAGTGACGCGCACAAGATCTACTCACCTCGGTGAGTGATAATCTGCAAACCTACCTAGCAGCATCTCGCGCGGCCGCGGCCGCTACTGCTTTCCTGGATACACATAACTCTTCTGCCGTCCCTGCGCAACCTCATTCAAAACGTTCTCCCACGATCTCGCGCCTGCATTCGCACTGAGTTTGATACCACCAACACCAGCCGCCCCTAATGCGCAACTCTGCAAGCCTGTCGCCATGAGTTTCCTTTCTACCACATTAATTCACGCTCAGCATCTCGGACATATCGAGAACAGTCAAGGATTAACAAGGTCAAAGATCGTGCACCCGACCAGTGCGCATTTATCTCAGCACAACGACAACAACAACAACACTCTGTCAGTTCGCAACACACATAACTATTATTCCATATTTTCAATACTATTGACAGCGAAGAAAAGCAAGGCCCCCACATCGACGGCCCATCACTCCATCCCAACCTCAAATCTTCCCCCAAATCGCCGCCAACTCATCCACCTCATCCCCATCCCGGCCTGCGAACCCGACCAATCCAAATCCACTCGGCGCATCAAACGTCACGCAATCGCTCGTCTCCGTGCCGGCCGCCACCGTCCGTCCCGCACTCGTCGTCGCCAGCGCGTAGAAGATGCGCGTGTGGTTGTTGTACTTGTCCTGGCACAGGCGCAGGCTGCTGACATACTCATCCGCCGCCAGCGCCAAGCTCTGCGCGGTGCCGCCCGTCCCACCGTGCGAGAACTCCGTCCCATCTGCCAACTTCAGCGCGACGGAATCGAGGCGGTTGGCACCGCTGAGGGTCAGCGTCGCACCCTTCGGCGACGGCGAGGCGGGCAGGCTCGGCACGTCCGAGAACCACGTGCCGTGGGGCCCACCGTGGAAATTCGACTGGCGCAGTCCCTCCGCGACGGCCCAGTCGAAGGCGGCGTAGATGGGGTTGTGGTCGGACAGGATCGACCCGTTCGCCTGGAGGAAGTTGGTCGAGTCGTAGCGGAAATCCGTGGCGGAGAGGGACAGCAGCTTGGAGCCGCGGTAGAAGAGCTTGTCGACGGTCTCGCAGGCGTCGGTGGTGGAGGGGTTCTCGCAGAGGAGTTCGGTTGAGGGGGGCGTGCCGGCGTGCTCGAGTTCGACCCAGACGTCCGTGAGGCCGTTTTGGGTGGTGAAGAGGGCGATGTTGTCCAGCACGCGCGTGTAGCGCGAGTTGGTGTCACCGAAGACGAGGACCGCGTTGCCGGTGGAATAAGTGTCGATGGCGGCGGCGACTTGCTTGACGTTGGAGGTGCGGGCGGCTTCGTCGGCGTCTTCGGTGCTGTTTGGGGGAGGGAGTGTCAGCGTGCGTTCTGCTCTTTCTTTTCTTTTTTTTTTTATATTGATTCATGGATGCGTATACAGGTGCAAATGGACGGTTTCGAATAAGATTGCAAAAGTTCACGTACCCAGCATCAGTGTGCAAGTTGTAGACATCAATCCAAACACCCTCATCAACCTTGACGCGCATGAAGGTAAAGCCCTTCGGAGTCAAGCAATCGGCACCGGAGGCGTTAGAGCAGTCGTCCCATTCAATGCGCTCGAAATCAATCCAGTCAAAGTTGGACAGGGTGTTGAGGCCTGATCCAAAGGGCACGCCGCCACTGGTTGCCGTCCGGTAGGGGTGAGTGTCGTACTCGTACAGAGTGGCATGGTAGTTAAAGTCCTCCTGGACATGGATGATGTCGTAACTGTACTCGGAGAACTTGGTGCCAATCGAGGCAGTGTTGGTAGTCTTATCGCCGGGCACGTCGTTGTTCTGCAGAATCTCAGGCAGACCGGCAACATTCATGGAGAGGGCGGTCAGAGTGCCGCTGGTGGCAGCCATGGCAGCGGGAATGGCGGCCGAAGCCATGAAGGCGATGGATCGTGAGCGGGCCATTGCGGTGCTGGAGCTGAGTGAAACAGAGCTGCTGGTGTTGCAAATAATCAGGCACCGGGGCTTCTTATAGCGAGTTCGGCCATGCTGGGATGCCAATGCCTGTACGCGAGCCTTCTAGTATGCGTCCGTGGTGCCTGCCTATTTTAGGACAAGTTTCGAGGGTATCTCGCGCGCCAAGCTCGCGTATGGTCGTGTTGCGGCCATTGAGATCTCCATGGGGCCGGACTTGTCGGAGTTTCGGTAGAATCTGGCGCTGATTGTCAGGGGTGACGACAAGGTTGACGACGTCGAGCCAATCGCACAAGCGACCACCACCACGAGTCGCGGCCCAAGCTACTTTGTCAGTTGTACGAGGCCGACTCGCTCAATATCACGGCACAGTAGAGTAACCGCAAGGAGTTGGAGGAAGCGGTATATATTCATGCGTTAGTCTGCGGTCGAAGGCTGTAGCAAGAGCGGCGGCCGGTTGAGAGATCCGACTTCCCGTCACCGTTGGAACACCGCATCGACCGTTTGTTGTAAGCGAAGAACACTAAATGAAGCACGGGCAGAGCTATGTTAGCTCGTCGAAAGCATAGGGGCCGCTAAATGTAGTAGTAGTGGTGCGAGCACGGTCGATAGTTTAGACGGCGACGCGTGTTTCGGCAGTGCAATGACAGAAGTGGTGGTGGAGCTGCTGCAACGCGGGCCGACGCGTGCAAGGGACGGGAGCCGTCGACCAAAGCGCCGAGCAATCAATCCGAGCAGAACAGGCCATGGAACCAGAGTAGCACCACATCGTCGCACTCGCAGCCAATAGTCGCTGTTGCTGCCAAATTCGCCAATATTTCGAAAATGCAGCAGTCATCTAGTCGCAGGACTTTCTCTACTAACTGCATGCTCTGTAGCAGCACGCTGCGACGACCGGCTAAAATTGGAAGGAGCCAGGCCGCGTTCGACACCAGCGCACGTGACCGGAGAACCGGCAAATCAGAGCACCACTTACCACGACATTGCGTCATCCACTTTGTCCACAGACAAGCTCAAGCAAGCTTCTGCCAAGTTTTGCGGAGGTTCATCACTAGTACACCCAGCCCTGTTTTTTTGCCCCCTCTGCCTGTCTATACAAAGGGCGGGCACGGGGAACTACCTTGCAGTTCACCAGCCGCTCCTGCCCTGCCCAGCCCACGCTTCGAGTGCAACCCCTCGCACGCGTCATCCGCGTCGCTGCCCTTGCTTTAAGCTACTGCTTAAAGCTCGCACAGCACCACTCTCGTCTCACATTGTTAGTTCTGCAAAGAAGACTACTCGCTCCTCAGACATGCCCTTCTTCAACCGTAATCGCCCGTCGGTTTCCGACGACAACGCCACCACAAGCACTGCGCCCGTCACGCACAATGGCCACACGGATCACTCCACCAGGAAGCACACTTGGCCCACCGATGGCTCGCTGAACAAGCGGCCTCGGTTCGGCCAGTGGCTGAAGGCAACATGGTGAGCAGCCTCCACCAGAATCAATCCCACAAGCAGCAATTAACCTCCATCAGGCCCGACATCCTCACCATGATCTGCCTGGGCGCCATCGGCCTCGGAGTCTACGAAGCCAAGCCCGCGCCCTCGCGCTCGTTCCCCGTCTACTTCGAGAACGGCGAGATCGTGTACCCGGAATTCGCCTACCCGATGCGCAACGAGATCATCCCCATCTGGGCCGCCGCCCTGCTCGCCGTCCTGGTCCCCATCGCCGTCTTCTTGATCGTGCAGATCCGCACCCGCAGCTTCTGGGACGTCAACAACGCCACCATCGGCCTGCTCTATTCCATCATCACTGCCGCCGTCTTCCAAGTGGTACCTTTCCCATGCAGATACTGTTGAAAGCAGCCCTCAAACGCTAACTCTCCAGCAGTTCCTCAAATGGCTAATCGGCGGACTACGACCACACTTCGTAAGTCCCCCTCGTCCCCGTCCCCCTCCCCCAACTCCCCCCAACTCCCCCCAACTCCCCCCAACTAACCCCCCTCTCCCCCACAGCTCGCCGTCTGCAAGCCCGCCGTCCCCCTCAACGGCGTCAACTCAGGCAACGGCCTGCGCGGCATAATGTACGACCGCAGCATCTGCACGGGCGACGAGAAAGAAATCAACGACAGCCTCGAGTCCTTCCCGTCGGGCCACACGACGGCCGCCTTCGCCGGCTTCGTCTACCTGTCGCTCTACCTGAACGCCAAGCTCAAGGTCGCCGCCAACTACCACCCGGCCCTCTGGAAGCTCGTCGCCGTCATGGCGCCCCTGCTCGGCGCCACCCTCATCGGCGGCGCCCTCACCATCGACGAGTTCCACAACTGGTACGACGTGCTCGCCGGCGCGATCATCGGGACGTTGATGGCGTTTACGAGTTACCGCATGGGTGAGCTTTATCCCTTCTCCCCGTTCCCCTCGTCCTCCCTGGGGTCCTTTCTCAAGCCAGAACTGACACGAACGAAAACAGTATACGCATCCATCTGGGACTTCCGCTTCAACCACATCCCGCTGCGCCGCGACGTGCCCTTCACCTACGGCGCAGGGCCCGCCGCAGAGCTCTTCGCCGGCTTCCACGACACGCTGTGGACGCGCCAGGCCGGCTGGGGCGCACCGGAGGCGTGGTCCAGCTACGGCGGCGCGCCGTTTGACGCCAGCGCCGCGGGTGGTTTCGCCGGGCCCGGTGGAGCTGGGGGTGTTATGGCTGGTCCTTCTTCGGCGACGGCGACTGGTCACCATCATCGTATTGGTAGTGGTAGTGGTGGACATGGGCATGGAGGGTATCCTAGTGGTAGCACGGCCACGAGGCATAGTGTTGAGAGGAGGCCGGTGCCGCCGTCAAAGGACCACAGGGCGGCGCCTGAGCACATGGTTTAGACCGAGAAGGATGATGTGAGGGCGGAGGAGAGAGCGATGTCCTTACTTCTTTTCTCCTTTGATCCCTATGCGGCCGTTGGCATCCCGGAGAATCGAGCCATTAAGAAGGACTCCGACGACGAAAGTAATAATTACGGCAACCCCATCTAATGAAACACGGAAAAGACGAGATGAATCAATCGATGGGAGGTGTTTGAAGGCGTTAATGACTGGATGATGAGAGAAAGGCGTGCTGGTTGGAGTAGATACCCCCCCTTTTTGATGGAAATCAGAAAACTGCTGCTACTAGTTTGGCATACACCTCAGTATTACAAATTATTATCGGTTCACGATACAAAAAAACAAGTCTTCAATCGAAGTAAAGTGATATCTTCAACCAAAGGCTCGTGTGTGTGCGTGCGTTCTGTGCGTAATGTGCTCTCTCGCTCTCTCTGGCCCGAACCAAAACTACACGAACTGGGTATCAAGCGCTGAAGAACGGAAGTGAGTTCATCAACAACCTCCCCCAAAGCCAAAATAAAAAGGGCGGAAAGAAAGGGGTAAAAATCCACAATCGAAAAACATGTGGGAAGAGAGCAAAAACTCCTCTACCCAGGAGAGCAATTAACCCCAAAAAAACAAGAAGCAATCCAGAGCCGCTTGTGCGATTGAAAATAGCCTTAAGAGGAAAAGCCCGACACCCCGAAGAAAAAAACCTTGATACCGTCCGTTCCGATGCGAATAGAGAGCAAAAATAAGAAATCTCCTTCCTTTTCATCGCCCATCATTCGTTTCATTCCTGGTCATCCTTTCATTTGTTGGTCCGTAAAAGTCGCAGAATTATCCCGGAACCAACCATTACATCCCTCGCTGACTCTACGTCATATGATGCGGAAGCGCTCATGAGTCAGCCGAGGTAGCGTGGACAGTAGTGGTCACCGAAGAAGTCTTCGTGTTGAAGCCGTTGCGAATGAATCCGGAAACATCCTGGTTGTGCGAGATCAACTCTTCGTTGAGCTGACCCAGTTGACGAACTTGCTCATGGATCCCTGCCATCTTCAAAAAAACGCTAGTTAGCCCGGGACTCACAGGGTGAAAGCCGACGCAAATCATGGCTGTTCGAGGGGGAAGGGACGGGCTCTTGGAAAAAACCAAGGAGAGCTGACCATTGAAGCCGTGGATGGCCCGGTCTGATTATAACGCACCTGGCCGCTTGTCGACTTGTCGTTCGACGCGTCTCTCTCCGCATCGCCAGAGTTCCTGTATTGCGGGGGAGCACCGCCGTTCTGGCGGTAAGACGAGACCTCA
This sequence comes from Lasiodiplodia theobromae, assembly GCF_012971845.1. NCBI lineage: Eukaryota > Fungi > Ascomycota > Dothideomycetes > Botryosphaeriales > Botryosphaeriaceae > Lasiodiplodia > Lasiodiplodia theobromae. The sequence continues at coordinate 672,028 of NW_023336409.1, read as the reverse complement.
GTCTCGAGCTCGATCAGACGCTGCTTGTAAGTCTCGCACTCGCGGATCAGCTCAGCGACGCGAGGGCTCTCGCGGGTACCGGCAATCTCAACGTGGAGCTTGTCGATCTCGGCGTTGAGACGATCAATCTCGGTCTCAGCGCGCTTGATTTCGGAGAACTGGTCGTTGATCTCGGCCTTGGCGACATCGAGGAGATCAGTAAGCTTCTTAACCGTGGTTTCCTTGTTCTTCTCCATCTCAGCCTTGAGTTGCTCCTGGCGAGAGGCGGCTTCCACCTCAAGCTTGGACCTCTCCTCCTTGAGAGCCTCCTCGAGCGCTTGCTTGTAGAGCTTGTCAGTCTCGTCATGCTGCTTCTTGACACGGGCAATCTCTGCCTCGAGCGACTGCTTCATGTTTTCCTGGTCCTCCTTAAGCTTCTGCTCGATGGCAGCCTTCTCTTGCTCGTAGATCTGCTCAAGAGTCTGCTCCATCGACGAACGCTCCTTGGCATGCTCGGACCAAAGCTTCTCGAGCAGCTGGTCGTGCTCAACACGGCTGCAATCATACTGTTAGCTTTTTAGCGGCTAAAATATTAGGGTGTCTTACTTCTCCTCGACCTCCTTCTTGAGCTGCTCGAGCTCGGTCATCTTCTCCTTGAGAAGGGCCTGCTTGGTCATCAAGTCGTGCTCGAGCCTTTCGTTCGCATCAGTCAGCTGCTGGTTGAGGGTCTTGAGCCTGACAATCTCATTCTCCAGCTCGACACGGACACGGGCGAGTTCAGCCTCAAGCTCGCGCTTCATCTTCTCCAGACCAGAAGCGTGGTGGCCGTCACGCTCCTCGTGAGCCTCGTCAAGAGCCCTGAGGGTTTGCATGAGACCATCAACCTGGCGAGACTTCTCCTCGAGCTCAATCGTCTTCTCATCAAGCTCGTGCCTCATGGCCTTGTAGTCATCAAGCTTGGGCATGGCGTCATCAATGGACTGGCGACGGGCAGCAAGCTCCTGGTTCATGCGCGACATCTCGGCATCCTTCTCCGCAATCTTGTCGGCCATCTTGTACTCGGCATCAGCGATCTTATCCTGGAGGGACTTGACGACCTTGGCGTGCTCCTTGTCAATGACCTTGAGCCTGTCGTGAGACTCGTTGAGTTGGCGCTCGGCCTCGTCAAGGGCACCCTGGAGCTCCTCAACCTCCTCGTGGAGTCTGTCGATCTCCTCGTGAAGCTCGGGAATGTGGCGGCCGTCCTCCTCGTTGGCCTGGCGGGCAGCGAAAAGTTGCTTCTCAATGACCTCCTTCTCCTCGGTAAGACCGGTGATGCGACCCTCAAGCTTCTTGATGCGGTCCTCGAACTCTTGGCGAACCTCGAAAACATCAGGACCCTTGACGGCAGAGTCGAGCTCAAGGTGCAAGTTGTCGATAGTCTGGCGCAGATTCTCGATCTCGTGGTCACGGCTCTGCAGAGTCTGGGCGCTCTCATCAAGCTGGCCGTTGTAGACGCGCACAAGCTCCTGGACCTGCTCCTCGTACTCCTTCTGCACGGCCTTGGCAGCGCTCTGGTGGAAGTCGATGGTTGCAAGAGCGTTCTGGGTCTCGGTCTTCTTGACCTCGAGCTCCTGAGCCACAATCTCGATCCTGCCGCAGAGCTCAGTGATCTGGTTGGCCTTCGCATCCAGCTCGTTGGTGAGGCCTTCGACCTCGTCCGCACGCTGCTGCTCAAGCTCCTTGATGCGGTTCTGGAGGTTGGCCATGATATCATCGTGGCCGATCTCGCCCTGGTGCTCGCTGCTCATCTGGTCGCGCAGCTCCTTGACAGTGTCCCTGGCGTCCTGAAGAGCTCCGTCCTTGGCCTCAGCGTCATCCTCGAGATTAGCCTTATCAGCCATGAGCTCAGCAATCTCATCGGTCAAGCTGTGAATGCTCTGCTTCCTGGTGCTAATGCGAGCGGATGCGGCAATCTTCTGGAGGCCGGCAGCGTACTCGTCCTGCAGCTTCTCGACGACATCGGCGTGTTCCCGAGTGGACCTCTCGAGACGCTGGAGGAGGAAGTTGTAGTCATCGTGGCTCTTCTCGATGGCGATGGCGTGAGTCTGGGCGGCGTCCTGGGCGCGGGCGACCATCTCCGCCTTCTCAGCCTCGAGCTCAGTGCACTCCGTCCTGAGCCTCTCAACCTCGGCGACGAGATCAGAGCTCTTGTCGGAGGTGTTCTGCTGCAGGTTGATGACCTTGTCCTGGAGGGCGGCAATGGTGGACTGCATCGAGGTCTTGTCCTCCTCGAGCTCCTGGATGCGCTGGGTGAGCTTCTCGGTGTCCTCATCGGCACCACGGGAGCCATCGGCCTGGTCCTGCTGGAGGGAGGTAACCTTCTCCTGCAGAGAGATGATGACAGCGTCCGTGGAAGCCTTCTCCTGCTCGAAGTCGGCAATCTGCTTCTTGAGCTTCTCAGCCTCACCGGTGGCAGCAGCCTCGGTCTCGGTGCGCTCCTGCTCGAGAGCACGGATTTTGTCCTGGAGCGACTCGATGGCCGACTGCAGGGAAGCCTTGTCACTGTCGTACTCGACGCTCTGCCTCTTGAGGGAGATGGAGCTGTCTTCGACAAGGCGAGCCTTCTCAAAGGCCTCCTTCTCGAGCTCAGCAATCTTCTCCTGGAGTTCAGAAGTAATAGTCTGCATGGTCTCCTTCTCGCTCTCAATGGCGGCGCGCTTGTCCTGCAGTTCGGCAAGCTGGACACGAAGGGTCTCCTGCTCACGCTCGAGTCTGACAGTCATTTCCTGCTCAATCTCGGCAACCTTGGCTTGGTAAGCAGCAGCTTCCTCCGCGGCCTTGAGGCTGTTCTGCTCGAGCTCCTCAATGCGCTTCCTGAGGCGCTCCTCGGACTCGGATGAGGCGTTGGCGTGCTCGGACTTCAGCTCCTCGTAAGCAGCACGCTGGGCCTCCATGCGGCGGTTGGCCTCGGCAGTCTCCTCCTCCAGCTCGCGGAGCTTGTCGTGGAAAGCCTTGCTCTCAGACTTGGCGTGCTCCAAGTCCTGGATGGCCTTCTGGCGAACCTCATCCATGGTGTTGTCCAGTTCAACGGTGCGCATCTTGGATTGCTCGTACTCCTTCTGCAGGTCCTCGAACTGCTGGGCCTTCTCGGCCATGCTCTCCTGAGCAGCCCTGACGGTCTCCTGGAAAGCGTTGAGCTGGGTGGTAAGGCTCTCGTTGTCCTCCCTAGCCTTGACGAGAGCGGCTTGGGCCTCGTTGTAGTCATCAAGGAGTTTCTGGGTACGCTCGGCAGCCTCACGCTCGATGGTGGCGATCTTCTCCTGGTAGCCAAGAGCCTCCGCCTTCTCCTTCTCGAGATCTGCGGCAAGCCTCTCGGCCTCGGCCTCAGCAGCAGCGACCTTCTCGGCAGCCTCCTTCTTGACCTGCTCAATGATCTCATCAAGCTCAGACTGAGACTTGAGAGCACCACGCTCCTCGCCAAGCTTCGCGAGGTCCTCGTGGAGCTTCAGCTTCTCAGCCTCGGCGGCAGCCAAGCTTTCAGCAGCTTCCTTCTTGACTTGCTCGAGGAGGTCGTCAATTTCAGCCTGAGACTTGAGGGCGCCGCGCTCCTCCTCGTGCTTTTTGATGTCCTCTTGGTGCTTCTGGATTTCTTCCTGAAGCCTCTGGGCCTCGGCCTCGACAGCAGCGACCTTCGCGTCGGCTTCCTTCTTGGCCTGCTCCAGGAGTTCGTCAAGTTCGGACTGAGACTTGAGGGAGCCACGCTCCTCCTCGTGCTTCTTGAGGCTCTCTTGAAGCTCGGTAAGCTTATCGGCATGGTCCTTCTCAGCGGTAACGAGCTTCTCCTCAATGGCAACGATGGCAGCAGCAGCAGTCTCCTGCTCTTCCCTCAGCTTGGCGGCGTGCTTCTCAGTGGCCTCAGTTGCCTCGGTCTTGAGGTCGGAAATTTGCTTCTCCAACGACTCAATCGTGGTGGTGAGAGCCTCGCGTTCCTCGTGCAGCTGCTTCTGGTACTTCTCGGACTCGGACTTGAGGGCGGCCACCTCGTCGCTGGAGCCATCCTTGGCAGACGACAGCAAGGTCTCGAGCTCGATGATCTTGTCAGCGGCAGACTTCCTTTCGGTCTCGAGCTGTTCCTTAAGGCCGACGACCTCCTCGTTGGAGCCATCCTTGGCAGAGGAAATAAGAGCCTCCAGCTCGATGATCTTGTCGGCGGCAGTCTTCCTCTCAGCGCTCAGCTCGTCCTTGAGACGCGCGACCTCCTCGGTGAACTCGGTCTTCGCCGAAGAAAGCTGGACCTCAAGCTCAGTGATCTTGTCGGCAGCCGACTGCCTCTCGGCGTCGAGCTCCTGCTTGAGGCGTGCGACCTCATCATTGGAGCCGTCCTTGGCAGACGAAAGTTGTGCCTCGAGTTCTTCGATCTTGTCCGCGGCCGTCTTCCTCTCCGTATCGAGTTCAGCCTTGAGGCGGCTGACCTCATCACCGGTGCTTTCCTTGGAGGCGGCGAGTTCGGTCTCGAGCTGGCTAATTTTCTCGGCGGCAGCGTTTCTCTCCGCGGAAAGCTGCTCGTTGAGGGACTTGACTTCGTCGCCAGAGTTCTCCCTAGCGGCTGACAGATCCAATTCGAGTTGAGCGATCTTCTCAGAAGTCGCCTTCTTCTCGCTCTCAAGTTCGCTGGTGAGACGGGCAACCTCGTCGTTGGCGTTGTTCTTGGCAGCGGCCAATTCAGACTCAAGCTGGGAGATCTTTTCGGTCGATTGCTTCATCTCTTCCTGAATTTCCTGAAGACGGGTGAGTTGCTCGTCGGAGCCACCGCTGGCAGCCTTGAGATCCTGCTCGAGCTGCTCAACGCGCTCATCTGCGAGTTTCTTCTGAGACTCGAGCGCTTCCTGGAGGTTCTTAACATTGGACAGCTCCTGCTCGAGTTGCTTGAGCTGTTCAACGGAAGAAGTCTTCAGGGCCTCAAGTTCCGCCTCGAGGCTCTTGGTCTTCTCAGTTGCGATGCGCTTCTCCTCTTCGACGGTCTTCTCGCGCTCCTCGAGCTCGAGGGAGGCACGCTCGAGTTCCTTTTGCAGCTCCTCGAGGGTGTTGTTGAGCTCTTCCTTCTCTTCGGTGGCCTTGGTGGCCTCATCCTTGGAGAGCTCAAGGCGCTGCTTGACGTCTTCGAGCTCAACGGCCTTGACCTTGAGTTCTTCGTTCCGACGGCGGATGTCCTCGGTCTGAGTCTCCCAGCTGGAGTTGGCGGAGGTCAGAGCAGAGCTGTGGTCCTCCTGGGCGCGTTCCAGTTCTCGTAGAGCTTCGGATGCCTTGACATCGGCGGCCTCCTTGTCAGCCTGGAGCTCTTCCATGTTGGCTTCGAGCTCTTGGATTCTGGACTCGAGGGCCTTCCGTTGCTCGAATTCTCGGGTAAGATCCTGCATGATCTCTTGGGCGTCGCGGGAGGCACGGGGTGATCTTACAAGATCATCGGCGGCAGGAGCGTCCGCTGAAGCGTCCGCTGGAGCATCCGCTGGTGCCGGAGTCTCGACGTCTCTGGCCGGCTCCGCTTCCGCTTCCGCAATTGAGGGAGCCGCCTCTTCCTCGTCCTCGGGTGCCTTAGGAGCGGGGCTGAAAGTCAAAATGTTAGTCTAAGTTTGTAACCGGGGTGAGTAAAATTATGAGCAACGTACCTCTCGGGATCCTCTTCCGCGGGTTTGGGTGCAGCAGCAGCCTTCTTTGTGTCGATGGATGCCCTAGTCACCGACATCCTTGTGCTGGGACGAGCCGCAGTGGATGGCGGCCTGGTGCTTGTTGCCGAGGCACGCGTAGTTGTGCTGGAAGTAGTGGAAGTTCTGGAAGTGGCGGCGGGGCGCTTCGCTGCTGCAGAGGCGGTGCCCGACACAGGAGCAGTGCTTGTGCGGCGCACAGAAGCGGAGGTGCCCGAGGTTGCAGACGAGCGGGCAGACGAAGAAGCCGTGCCCGTCGTCGACAACCTCTTGGCCGCTACACTACCCGGTCTCTTGTCATCGCTGGCAGCGGCGTCGGTGGTGGACCGCCTGGCAGCTGATGCGGTGGTTGATGTGGCACCAGGACGGGTGGGCGGCTTGTTGATGGTGCTGCTGGTCGAGGTGCGCGAGGCCGAGGAGGAGGTCGGCTTCGTAGCAGTCGAGGTGCGCGTGGTGGTGGTAGACGTCCGTGTGGTCGACGACGAAATGGTTGAGGTGGGCCGACGCGGGGGAGCAGAAGCACCAGTCTTCGTCGCGGTGCCGGCGACAGAGGACGTCTTCCTGTGCGAGGAAGCGGCCTCAGGCTTCTCAGTGTCCGCCATTTTGGGAGTGGTGGAAGAGCGGTGGAGGATGTGCTCTGCTGAGATGGAATGAGCCCCGCGGCCGCTGGATGTGCGACGCTCGGAAGCAATTACAAAAGGCAGCGGAGAAGAGAGAGAAGAGAGATGCAAGGAGAGGGAGACGCGACGTCGGAGGACTTTGGATGTCGGTGTGGGAACTGCGGCTGCTCTAGGTGGGTTGTGCCTTCCACTCTTTCCAAAAAGACGCGCCGAGTGGTGTCGGCGCGGATGCCGGTCAAGCCCCTGACCGCGAGACGATCACAGCGTCCCTGAGAACCGCCGCCAGGACGAATGAGGGGCAGCTTCTGGAAGCTCGAACACGTCTGAAGACGGCATTGACTTACACCGCTCTACCCAGAGGCATTGTGGAGCGCCAATGATGCCATGGGCGTCGTGCCTCCATCTCCGGCCGCGATCCTGCATGTTTACTCACAGCACGCGTCGCGCTGCCATTGAGTCGCGGGGACGGCCAGGCAGCCTTCCCCAGGTTGTCGCGTTTGAGGGCCGCATGTGCAGACAAGCTTCACGACGTGCTGTCTTTTTCAATATTCACACGTTGCGCCTCTGGACAGGCGAATAAGCCCATGCAGGCGCCTAGCTATGCGTTCACGCACATATTTTCCGCGATGGCGCGCGCCACATCCCCCAAGCTTCTGGTCCAGCGCGAACGGCTCGTCCACGGCAGCCCCTGTTCTGAGACGCTTCTCACTGCATATTCAGCACGCAGGAGCTCAACATGCTTCATCGAACCTTGCAAAACGACGGGCACTGGTCAGCCGCCTGGTGTGAAGATGCGACCCGAGACGGCTGGCACGCCCGACGAGAAGGGTCAGGAAATCCTCAGCGCGCTGGCATCATCGACGAGGCCGCTGCGCTCTGACCGCGCGAATCCACTCTATCGATTCACATCATGTGTCCATGAAGCCTCCCGTCCTGTTTCGCATCAAGCGCGGCGATCTGCAGCTAACAGCAGCGCCGCGTGACACGCGCGACTGTATAGCAACGCGGCGGTTTGCCTAAGTGCCTGACGAAGGAGTCTGAAGGGATGCTGAGGTCGATAAGGCGCAAGGCCAAAAATCGCCGGGGGCCCGCTGATCGCACACCGCAAGGGGACTGACTCTAGCAGGCATCGGAACACCGCCGGGCGGGTACGATGCGGCGCGAGCGCAGCAACACCAAACCACCGTCACGGTGAGTAAGCAGCATGCAGCCGACGAACGGCAGAGAAGACACGGTTGGAGCCGTGTCTGAACTGCGCCTCTTACAACATCCGGGCGGGAAGCGCTACGTGCGTTGTCCTGTCCAAATCTCGTTGAGCTGCGGGACCCGCCGTTACTCGCGGCGCGCGGTTTTGGCGGGCTGTGGAGACGTACTCGACTCTTGCGGGGACATGGCCCGGCTACGAGAACCCAGCACGCCCTCCGACTGCCGCCGTTCGCTGCAGTCACCGTTGCCGCAGGGGACGTACGACGCAAAGGTACCGTGCCTCTGGGCATGCAACCCAAGGAATAAGAAAAAAGATGGAGTTTCTCCATTCATGCACATCCCCACGGGTATCGGACTACTTCCTCTTCAATCGGCCTCAGAACCGAGATGACCAGTGTATCGTCCAAAGCGCTCTTTCACATGCTTTTCTGTGCCTTTCCAGTTCTCCCTCTTCGACCCCGATCTTCGTACCGATTCCTTTTACCCGCAGAAGTCACTTCAAAGTCTCACGACCTGTGGCACCACTGCATATCCGCACCCTCACTGCCAAGCGCCCGTCAACCCAATGCTCGGACGCGGCCATTCCCACTGAAGTGGGGGAACAAGCGTAAGCAAAAACGAAGCGCACGTACGCTCTCATGCCCAACGCGCCCGCTCGTAACCTTCAAAAGAGGCAGGGAAAGACAGTCGGCGCCGGCCTCACGTCCGCGACGCAGCGCTTCGACTGCCGGGCTAGCCCAGCGCAGGGGTTGGAAGTGGGGAAGAGACGGGCGGCGCCTTTTTTTTCACACGAGAAACCAAGGCCCTCGCTCCTTCCCGCTCACCCCCGAAAGGCGGTCGCAGAGGCGGCCCCGGGCGGGGAGCTCCAGCAAATCGCCGGTCAGTGGGAGAGGTTGGGGCATCGGCAGCCCGGCCACGTCTTTTGGCACTCCTCACACATGTTGGTGTATCTTGTGACCTGTAGCAGGGAGGTGCCAACCACATCGTGTACATTCAGCGATAGGGCTGTTAGCTCCCAAGACACATCAGCCTGTCAAAAGCTCCGAGAATATTCTCGAACGCAGCTCCCGATCAGCTAGCGGTAGCAAAGGGTACCACCCGCCACCTCTTGGAACCCTTCTATCATAGCCAAGGACCCTGGAGACATGTGGAATTTGCGCACACGAGCAGACCCTTAATCATGAAAAAACCCCTTTGTCCCAGCCCAACAGCGTTATCTCGATGCCGGCTGCGACCGCGCGAAACCGAACGCGTCACTGTTCGGTACGGGCCGGAGGCTGGGAACAGACCGCAACTCACCAAGCCGACTGCGGCCACGATGCCGCGGGAGAGCAGATTGCAATCGCACGCCCGGTTTTTTGCCAGCGGTCTGCCCTATTTGCAGGGTCTCACCAAGTTTTTTTTCCCCAATGCCCGTCGCTGCTGACAGCAAGAAAGCTAATCTCCACCTCCGCCCGTCGCTTAATGCTGACACCCTCCCTGTCAAAGTCAGCCTTCATATTCATGCGTGGAGTGCATAGAGAGAACACTTTGCCCGCCCTATCCGGTCATCCACTCAAGCCCTCAGCCATCCATCAATGCCTTGGAAAAGTTGGCACAGCATAAATAGCCCGTTTGCGTCATCGGGCAGACCCACCGGCTAAAAGATGCCGCGGGAGGAAATAGATGAAGTAGGGCTCTTCTCTGCTGCCCGCTCTGCAGGCGCGCGTCGAGGTCATAGCAGTATTGAATATTGAAAAAAAGAAAAGAGAGAACAAAACTCCAACTTCGCATGCCATCACAGTGCCAGAAATGCTCTCCCTTTAGCGCCCAAGTACCGACATGTCGGAAATATGTGCATCTGACCACGCACGACAACACCGGGCCAATGAGCACACCATGTCTGAACTGGGGTCGAGATACCGATCTGCTCTCTCTACTCAGCCACAAGGAATGGGCGAAGGGTGGTCATGATAAGCCTTCCAAAATGTACAGTAACTTTTGCTTAACGGAAGCGAACTGTCCTAGCTTATTTCGTTTCATTTTTTCGAAGCTACCATGGTAATATATATGAGAGGGTAGGATGCGCGCGTATTAACGCTGCTAGTAGGAGAACCTTTTCCAATGGGACGAAAGCGCCATGCACCTAGTCACGCTTAGGCTTACGCCCATGCGCCAAAGGAAGTAAAGGATGAGATAAGAGGCAGAAACGAGTACGTACCGTTGGCAATAGTTCGTGCATTAGTGTAGCGGCTAAAAGCCAAAACAAAAGTCGGAAGGGGTATCCACTACATCATAATTGCTACAATACAGTCAGCCTCCAAGTTTGCATACGAAGCCACGTTCTTTCAACCTGTAGGCGAGAGGCACGTCCGGAAATAAAAAGAAGAGAGTGATTCAGCACGTAACATTTTCTGGCGCACAGGTAGATCTCGGTTCTAGGGTGATAAAACTTCGCATGGCCATCGTTACTAGGAAGATCATAAGGGCAGACACGCGCCAGAGGGAAGCACGAGCAAAGAGGGACCCTCGTATGACCCGAGCCGAAATGCTCTTCCTTTTTGAGCTGGCGCACTTGCTAATGAAAATGTTTGCCTCGGCCGAAAAGAAACAAAATTGAGATCTCTGTTTTCACACGTGATAGTCGGGCGTTGAGGCCCGGGAAGAAAACAATCGAGCAAGACCGGCCTTGAAATTTATGAATCACGAGGAGCCCTGTACCCATATACCTACGCTCTTCTTTTGTATGAAAAGTTTACCCGGCCATTTTCCCAGTTATAAGTAATAGAAAACCAAGCACCAAGATTCGAGAGTAAAACCAAGAGCTCGCACGCTTGTGTCAATGTCCAGCAACCCGGCAGTAAAAGAGCAATCCATCCAGAAGAGAGGGAAGAAGGGGAACGAAGGGAAAAAAGAAGAAACGCCAACGCATGCCTCGCCATGGCTCTCTGCCACTACTAAGCGCGAGCCAGGATATCTCTTTCGTCAAGCAACAATCCAGACCGCACACGCGAATGAAAACTGCCCCGCAGCCTCGAGGCGCAAATAGAAGAGAAGACAAGCAAGAACCAACAAATGTGGATAAGTGACCGGCATATGATCTGCTTCACCTGCACATCCAGTGTACCGCGATCAGTGATACCCATCTTTCCCAGTCACCGCCAGATAAAAACTTTATTTGTGTGCCAGTCAGCCGTGTTTTCCACTTGTTAGGCTCATGTTCCACTGTTTTGATCTGCAGTCGAAGCCGAATTTATCCAGCAGCGGAGAAAAAGTCCCTCATCGTAGTAGAAAAAAGAGCAGAAAAAGCAGAGCAAAAGCCTAAATGGATCATAATCGCCGACTCCTAGCCCCCGCTTTCATAACTAAGGCTCGCAGGTTGGAGCTGGAATCGCACTAATGCGGCGCCGTTAGCCGCCGCCGAGTCGAAGAGGGCCATGGAAGAGAAGATTCGCTCAGATGCCAAAGAGGCTTTCGCGGAAGGTCGTTGTTGGTGGGTATCCGTATACGCTATCGCAATGACGCGAATGCTGCACAACTAGACGCGGAAAGGTCGAATCGCTCCATAAACTTCGTTGAGGTCTTCATAGTGCGGTATCGTGCTCGCAATTCGGCTCAATATGCATCACGCTCTAATAAACAAAATGATTAGATGAGCTCCACCTCAGGAATGGTCCCGGGGAAGCTAAGCGCCACCCTTCTTGCGCCGCTCCTCAGCGCGGGCCTGTCTGGCGGCCTTGACCAGGGGCGCAAGAGTGGCGAGGGGTTCAGCCGTCTGAATGAACGGGTGCTTTTGAATGGTCAGTAGCTGCTTCATGGGTTGTGGGGCCATCCAACACTTACAGTGAGCAGATCGTGGGCGCTCGCACGCTTATCAGGATCAACCTTCAGAGCGAAGGCAAGGAAATCCTTGAAAACAGGCGTGAGGTTGTGCTCCTCCTTAATGGTAGGAGTACCGTTGGTTGCAATGAGCCAAAGAGCGCGAAGGGGAGACTCGTTCAAGTACGGAGGCTCTCCCTCAATCATCTCGATGGCCATGATGCCTAGCGACCAGATGTCGACCTTCCGGCCGTATTCCTTCCTCGTGACAACTTCCGGAGCCATCCAGTATGGCGTGCCGACCATCGTTGTCCTCTTCCGCTCGGATTCGTTAATCTGCGCGCAGAAACCGAAATCCGTGAGCTTGATGTTACCCTCCAACGACAGCAGAATGTTATCCGACTTGATATCGCGGTGAATAACTCCCTTCGAGTGCAGGTGTTGGAGGCCGCAGAGAACCTGTCAATGTCAGTCCAGTTTCGGGAGAAAGCAGAAATGGCTGGAAAATAGCTTACCTCGCGGGAAACAGCAGCGATTTGGCCCTCGCTCATGATGTTGAAGGTAACGACGTCTGTCAACGAACCTCCCTCCATGTACTCCATCACCACCCAGAGGTCACCCTTGACCAGGAACGAATCCATAAAGTTGACGATGTTCCGGTGCTTGGATTCGCGCATAACCAGGATCTCGTTGATAATCAGATCTTTCTTCGGCTGCTGGTCCAGGTTCATCTGCTTGATGGCAACGCAACGGTTGGTGCCAACCTGGTACGCGGTGAAAACGCCACCGGAAGCTCCCTGTCCAATCTTGGTGAGATTTCTGTACATGGTGGTGGGATCCGAAGGGTTGCAGATCGCGTTCAGCCTCTGGATGATATCGCTAGGCTGAGCACTCTGCCGTTGCCGCCGTTGACCAGGGCGACCACCAGGAGGAGCGGGGCCCATGCGCGGTGCCTGGGTAGTATGGGGAGCATTGTTCGGGTCGGTTGCTTGAGCAAACTGCTGCTGTGGGTTTGGTGGCTGGTAAGGAGGGTTCTGCTGGTAGTGTCGCTGGCTCCGAGTCCGCTCGATCTGCGCCTGCTGACGAGCAATGGATTGCTGAGCCGCGAGCATGGCCTGCTCCTGCTGGGCTTGGTATTGCTGCGTGGAGCCTTGCGTCGGGGGCTGGCCGTAATTCGTGGGGGCTGGGTCCGTGGTCGTATTCGAGCGACTAAGTTGACCGGTTGGCTTAGTGTGAGCATTCTCATTGGCAACGGGCGAAGCATACGAGACAGGTGAGTGATCTTCGGGCACACGATCCATGCCAGCGGGCGCAGGCGGGGCGGGGCGAAGCGGCATAACCTTGGGCTGCGGCTGGGCCTGCGGCGGCCGGGGCGCAGGACGATGCGGGACCATATCGCCGTTGGGCGACGGGGCCTGGGTCGAGGCGTGACCTGGGCGGGGGATGGGAGGCGGCGCACGAGGGTTCTCGAAAGAGTCTTCGGCATTGCGGGGGAAACGAGGGCTAACGGGTGGGCTCATCAGCGGCGTCATGCCGCCAGCTTGCTGCGACACAATGTTGCTGCTCGGTTGGGCATGGCCCAGCTTGTCCCAGATGTGTTCGTCGGCGCGGCCGCCCTGGCTCTCCTGGAAGAAGTTGACGACCTCGACGAGAGCCTCGGGGTGTTGGGTCTGATCCTGCTCGGTGATACCGTTCGCTTTGAGGATGTTCTGCCATTCTCGCGGCAATCCCTGCGACAGACGTGTCAGTCAGCTCGGCTGCAGGGAGATGCGCGCGCTTGAGGTCGGGGGGCTGCGCTGTTTATGCATTGCAGGCGGCTTACCGTGAACTCGCCAGTGTCGTTGTCGATCGACACATGGGTGACGTGGAGCGGGTTGGTTGGGGTGCTGATGGTGGGACGGCGCGGCGAGCCGACGAGGCCGCTCACGAAGTTGGTGAAGCCGGTCTTGGTCTTCTTGAGGGTGTCAGGGCGGGTGAGCTTGGAGGGCTTTACCTCGCCCGAGAAGCGCTTGTGGTGGTTGTCGTCGGACCTTGCGGGGTTGAGGGCCTCCATCTTGCGACCCAGCGCTGCGAAGCTGGCCGACTGTCTGAGGCGCGGGGTGAAGAGGCGGGCATCCGCCGTGTGCGAGTGCTGCGGGGGCGGCGGGCGCGAGGGCGAGCTGGACTTGGAGCTGATGGCGTTGATGTTCTGGTACAGGCCCTGGGCGTCGAACGGCGACCCAATGAGCTCGGCGGAGCTCTTCTCGGTGACGGAGCGGCGTTGCTGGCGCTGCTGGTGAGCGTATGCGGAGTCGTCGAGGGCGTTCTGCTGGCGCTCGAGCGAGGAGCTGGACGAGGAGGGAAACTCGCCCGTCGGGCTGCGCTGATGGCCGAGCGAGTGGAAGTGCGGGTAGGTCGGGGCGGAGGGAGCGCGGCGCAGCGAACGGTGCTGGTTGTAGGCGACGGGCGGCGGGGCCTTCTTGGTCAGGCGGCGGTGCTCGCGATGGTGGTGGTGCTGCTGCTGCGTGCTCGACGGAGGGTGCTCCATGGCGGAAGCTGGCGCGCGGGAGCCGGTCGTCCTTTCTTTGAACGGGCAGTGCAGGCAGGCAGGCAGGCAGGCAGCTCGCGAGGCCGTTTGCCAGGCCGGGGTTGCGCTGACGGATCCGAGCCGCTGGGGACGTTACGCTCAACCTGCAGGGCCAGCGATGCGGGCAATATACAGGACGAGCACAGAAGAGGTGCACCCGAGTCTTTGGCGATACTGTCGCCCGAAGATGGAGACGTCCGCACGTCGCTGCGCACCAGCCCACGACACGCACGGAGCCCTAAACGCGTCAAGGATCCAATTCTGTCAACTCAGCTCAGGGCAGCCCATGTCGTCGGGCACTCAGTCTATTTACGGGACTCGCGGGACGCACAACGCGGGCGCGCGCCACGGGCATCGCCCTCCCTGCCCGCCTGCACAACGCTGCCAGCCGCCTGCTGCAGAGAGCTCTCGCACTGCCTCCAAGCCGCGCCCAGGGTTTGGGCGCGCGCGACTGTAAGGGCGGGTCTCCAGCAGGCGTTTCAGGCAGCGCCCTTAATCTCGAAACCGCGGCAAGGATGCTCCGCCATTGCGATGGTGCCGGCTGCATGAGCGTTGCAACTTGCGCCCCGGCCTGCCGCGCGCGAGTAATGGCGAAAGGAGAGAAGAGCGACGTTGGCTTCGCACGCACCAGACCAGAGCCTCCGCCGGCAGCGCCCCCGGCAGCCCACCGCAGCGCCGCCGCCGCGTCCCTGTCTCCGCAATAAAGTTGCTGGTGTGTGCGGCGGAAAACAGATTGCTCACCACGTGTGCCAGACAGAGGATCCTGGGATCACCGCCGAGCGCTGCGCTCGGCCGCCGCGGCGCGATCGGATCGACACCTTCTTCCCAAAGCCCTCGCCCATGGTTCTCGTCGACCGCAACGCAGCCCTGATCGCCGCCCCAAGTCCATCATCGCACTTATTTCCGGTCTCCACACGCTCCGGTGCCTCGTAGCATCCTGAAGTAATCTGCAGCCCCGTCTGGATGCGGCAGCATCACACAAGAAATTTGACGGGAACCACATCCCTGCCCGCTCGATCTCGACCGGGCGGCCCCATGAAAACCCACCGGCAATACCCACCACCACGCCGATCGCGCCTCGTGTGCTCGTCTTCTGGAAAGTGGCCAGACACCGGCGGAGCCCTGCGCGCCGTTTCCAACCGAAATGAGCCTCCGCGTTCCCAAGACCGGCCAGGATCAGCCACCGCACAATAGGCGGCCCGGCTTGTCTAACAGCTGCTGGAACGCTGGACGTCGAACCTCAAGCCTCTCCTTCCAACCGAGATACACGCGTTGAGGTTGCCGTCTCGGCCGACCAGCACCAACTGACTCTCAACAGGTGGCCAACTGTCTAAGACAATCCCCCATGCCGGAGTCCCTGGGCGTGTTCACACGCCACGCCCGGGGTTGACCCTTCCTTGCCTCCCACGCACGTCATTACGCACAGCATGGTGTTTTCTACCACCACCGCCCTCCGCATGAAGATCCTCTTACCAAACCGGAAGAGCAGAAAAGCCACCCTGAACACACGCCGTTCCCAATCATTGACGGCCCGGTCCGCGGCATGCAACCGCCCCGTTACCGCTGGGCAGCAACCACCGTTGGGGACAAGACGTTGATTGCCGGCCAGGATGCCCCCCAAACTGTGGAACGGAGGGACGTCCGCCACCGGCATCAGTTGACCCGCTGCCCCTCACCCCTCGATCCAACGTCAGTCGTGCCTGACCAGCCAAGATCACGGGCGTAGTTTCGAAATACGGGGCTGACATGTATTCACTCTTTGATTTTTACTTTTCCTCCGATCCTTCCGGAGTCTTTCTGCACTTCGCCATATCTTACGAATCCGCGTCACACATGATATTCAAAAGCTGCCGCAGGTGCCCGCCCGCGTTGATAAACTAGCCGTCTTGGACACTCAATTTGCATATCTCTCAGGTATGTCAGACCACGGCGCGTGGTTTTAGCAATGCTTTTTCTTCGCGTCAGGTCTCGGAAGTGGATACGCAGCGCTGCCCACCCCCGATTCCCCTCCTCCTGAAACGGCGTATGCAGGAACAAGCAAGCCACGTTCTGCGAGCAATTGCGGTGTCAGCTTTTAGTACACTGGAGTACAAGAAGAAAGCAGCCGCTCATGCGTCTCGTGCGTACACCGTCCTCCAAGTTTGTCGTCGCTCCATGGCACGCCTCGACTGCTGCCAAGCATTAGCTCGCCCTCATATACAAATTCTTGCTGCGCGTCTCAGCACTTCTGGACTTACAAGCCGACTTATTGTAGGCCCTTTGTTAGCCCCATTCCCCCGCTCGGCAACGACGTAGAAGCACGTACATGGCACGGATGGGCGATGATCGGCGTTCGCTTATCTACACCGGGTCTACGGTCGTCCACTCTCTTCCTGCTGCCGGGCCAGATGCTTCCACAACTTGCCCTTTTACCCTCTCGCCGCCCGGCACATCCCTTGCTCCTTTCCCCGTTCGAGTAAAGAGAAGATCAAGCCACGCGAGCTGCACTCGTCATTCGCCAGGCGCACGCACGCACGCACGCACCATTCCGTCTGCGCGGGGCCAGAGCAGAGCATGGGGAAAGAGAGATACGCCGCGTAACGGCAGCTGCTTCGCCGCTAACCAGATTCGTCATGCCCGTGGAAGGGCAGAGACGAGGCCATCTTGTTGACCACCATGTAATAATGTGTCTGATGTCGTGGCACCGTCCTGCGCGGCTCCTTTCCCACATCCCCCCCTAATCCCCTAGTCTTGTCCCGGATGGCGGCATATTTCATCATGCAGCCATCGTCACATCTTTCTACTTATCTTTTCGTCTGACGTTTTCACTGCCTACACAGGTGCCCCCGTTCGATGGAGTTACGAACCAGTCTTCGAGCTGATTTGCGTCCCTGCAGCCCTCTCTCTCCAACCTGGTTCCCCGGTACTGGGGAGATCGCACTGACTCACCACTTCATTGACAATAGCTTCGTACCTGGCGATCGTTTCCCGCCATCGCCGTATTCACTGCGCTTTCGACAGTTCGGCGCAGGCGCTGCCGCCGGAACCGGACGCGGGGTCACGGTGCACGAACCGCAGAGGCACTCAAACTAGGGGATTGTGGGAAAGGCTGGGGGGGACTTATGGTAAGTTGTAAACAAGCACGTGTGACACAAGACGTTGGATTTGGGTTTTTGCTTCCGTCTTGGTTGTTTTATTTTTGGCAAACGGGCTTCGTGGTTCTTCGCTCTCACCCTTCTAGTGTGTTTTCCCTCCTTCTTAGGCCCCGCGCTCGTGGCTGAGTAACGTGGCTAAGGGCGTTATATGTCCTTATTTGGAGATGTATTGACAAATGCTTGTGTATCCTGTTTTGTCAGCTGTCAGTCGTGGAACAATGATTGATATCGGAGGTGGCCGGCAAACATGCAAATGCTAAATTGATTGAGCAGCAACAATAGCCTTCTGTGCTTTTGCCGGAAAGAATTTATTACTCCTAAATTAGCTTCAAGAGAAGGCGTTCCTATAGCATGATGATTAGGCGTGTCACAACACTGCCTATGTATTACTGCAGCTCTGTGGCTGGCTGAAGATCTTGTTCAGAATCAAACCGGTCAGGTCGAAATTTCCTTGCCCGGGTTTACCCGTAGGTGCTGCTTTAACACATTCCCACTTTTCTTGCTAGTTGTCACTGTAATTGAGCATTGCTGTTAGTTGATGGTGGGAGCCAGGACGTTGTTTTACCTCTATGCAGTGTCGTTGAAAATTTTCCGCGCTCGTAGTTGCACAGACTTATTTTAATTAAACTGAAGAACATGTAGAAAGAATCAAGTTTAGATGGTAGTTATGATGACATATTGGCAGACAAAGTTTGAGCTGTACAGCATGTTCAGGGATCATTTAGTAAAGCTTTACTCTATACCAGCTTTGACTGTTCGACGTGACAGCGCTTGGACATTCGGGCAATACAAACACCCTGTAGATGCACGTCGCCACTCTCACCCGCTGCCACCAGGGACCATCATTTCGTTTCATCTATCCAACAGTTGAGGAAATTGGAGCGCGGCCATGCCCTCCCTTTTCGGTGGTGGCGATAAGTGTCAGGGTGATAGGCTAATGATCCACCCAAACCTTCCCTATAAATATTCTACCCTTGTCTTTAGCTCAGACCGTGATGCGCCGCCGTGCGTGAACATGATTCTTAGACATGCCCCACTATTAGTGGACCCGGTCGCTACTTGCGACATCGAGCAATGAACCGGCTAACAATAGCAATAGAAGTACTTCAGTTGCTTTACCTGTTCACATGTTGCCCTTATCCATGTATTTGAACTATCCTAGCATCTCACGGGGAAAAAAATTGCTGACGTTTGGAAATCACAACTTTATGAGGATCAAATTTCCGCTTCATGGCCCTGATAATTATTTTGCATCTTTTCCTACTTCTTCAAGGAGTGAAACCCTTCGGATTGATTATTATGTTCCGTAAAGTATTGAGACAAAGTCTGCGGTATAGCGAGAATCTGTAGAATAATATATTCCCCATCTCAAGGATGTCATGATCCACAAAAAATTCTCAAACACGAGTGCACCAGCCTATTGCTCCAGAAGAGCTTGACATCTGTTTCCGAAGCCCAGGAGCGCCTTCTCAGTACGCGGTTCAGACAAGACCCGACATACCAGGCTGTCAGCACGTCCGTCACACCGCAAGAACCATGAAATTCCGGGGCCGTCAGAACTATCAAACCAGGGTACGGCATCCAGGGGCCCATGCATTTTGTGCAACTGCCCATGAGGCACATTGCATCTCACGGGGCCCCCAGCCTCGGCAGCAAGGACTCGATGCGCGAAGCCGAGAGCTGCTTGCCCGCAGGGAAGAGAGGCAGCGGCGAGCAAGGTAAGACAGCGTCAATTGGTGTGCACGTCAACACCATTGGCCAAGTATCGGGGGGGTGTCGGCGGCTAGCAGCGTTGGCTGACAGGGCCTTGTCTGCTTATTATGTGTATCCGATAAATCAGGAGGGGGGAAGGGGGGGAGGGAACGAAGGAACCCTGTTCCTTGTCTCTCATCATTGCCACAGCCGCTCTCGTCCACCCCGGTCTATCCCTGGCGACAGATACGAGCGGAGGGAGTACAAAGCAGATTTCTCTGCATAATTGCATCAATGAGCACATCATGAGCAAGTTCACGCGAGTGTGGCAGGAGAGAGCCTCGTGGCAATGATTCTGGTTAGCACGAATCAAGTTGTAGGAGGCAATGTTTGGAACTGGGCTGCTGTTCCCGCAACTAGGGGGTAATACAAGTAAGCACCATGAATCTGTGGAGTTGAGAATCCCGTTTGTGGGAAGGCTTAGCAAAGACTGGCGGTGGAGCGCTGCCGCCGTGGTTGTGCGGGGGCTGAGTCACCTCACCACTTTCCCATGCAAGCAGTCTGAAAGGGAGTCGTGCGCTTTGAAGTTTGGACATCTGGGCTTCGGAAGGAGCTGCCAACGCTCGGGAGGATTGCTTATGGATGTGTGGGGGATCGTTTTGGTAAAAGCTTGGTCCTGGCGGAAGTGCATCTCGTCAGTTCGCAGCCCTTCGATAACAGAAAATGTATATGTGCTGCAGCTTTGAAGCAAGTAAAAGGCTGATAAAATATTTAGAAATTTCCCATTCAAGCAAGCCTATCTATCCGTATGTTGGCGAACAGCCGCCATCTCTCCGGCCTCACAATCTGTCTCACTCCCAATCTCTCAGCGCATCCTTCTAACCTTCAGACCCAAGGTTCGCTCTTACCTCGGTCCCAGCACAGTATTACCCCTCATCAACCTCACTGGCTGGCGTTTTGCAGGAAGGGACTCCGCTGGCAAAGGAGTGCGATGGGCTAGACCCTTGGGATGGCCGAGACTATGGAGCTTGGTGGGGAGCGCGTGCCATTGTAAGGCGTCGGTGGCCTATTACTTCATGTTACGCCCGGCTCGTCGAACGATGCGTTAGGCAGCGCGCCTGAACGTAGGCATTGGGATCATCTCGCGAGGTGATTTCCACGCCTGCCCGGCGTTCGCAGATCGCGATGGCAGTATAATCCAGAGAATCTTCATGAAAGATCCACACCAATGACAGAAAAAGTAAAATGCGAAACGGAAGGGTCAGATAGTAACGGCAAGAGGACATACGGCGCTTCGTCGGGGAAAAAGCGTGCGGGCAAATGTAAGCCTTAAAGTCAGCCTCTGCCGCTGCATGGCGTCTTTTAGGGCTCGGCTCATGTACAGCCACCCTCGTCACTCGAACGCGTATGCTTTTGGGGCGCAAGCCATCGCAGGACCCAACTTCAGTTGCGTGAACATGTTCTCTCTTGCCAATCGCAGGTGTATTGAGCTTCAAAGGCCGAGGGAGCGTGCGGATGTTGCGCCGAAATCACGCCCAACGATTGCCGGCGGCAACCGTCCCCCTCCAAGCCTCAGAATACCGATTTGTCGACAAAGCTTTGATTGCCACAACTAGGATGAAAACGGGGTGAGGCTTGGGATTAAGATGAAGAGGCTTTTTTTCCTACGTTCGAAGTTCTCCACATATGCACGTCTCAAGCCCGACATACTGGCGACTTCCCTGCCAATGAGGCTTCCATTGTTGTGATGACTGGGTCGTGCGTTCTCTCGAGTGAGCGCCTTGGGAACTGGTGAAGCAGCATCCACGACGACATATATAGTGGGTCTAGTACAGACTCAGATAACATCTATTCGTTCAAAGCTGGACTACAGGTCAGCTCTTTGTCATGCTCTACAGTGAATCAGATCTGTCTCAAGGAACAACAACAACTCTACGCATCCTTGAATCATGAACGAAAAACAGATAGGACGTGTTGAGACGGCCTAGCATAATAATAATCAGTGGACCCAAAATGACCTCTCAAAGGAGTCTTGCCTCGAACATTTAAACGCAAGATAATCTCTACGCTCTATGAATTCTCCAAAACTTACCAAACCCAACTCGCAGAAAAAGTCTACTCAAAGTAGCCGGGGAACAGCCAGCTCAGCTTCTCAACCGCTTCCTGCTTCCTGCCCTCGGGCTTGGTGATGCTGCCCGAGAACTTGGACTGCTGCTCGAGGTGCTTAGCCAGGACCAGGTCGCTGTGCTCCTGGGCGCTTAGAGCGTCCAGCACGGCTCCGATAAAGCGGCGGGCGTTCTCGCTGTTGGCCTTCATGTGGCCCATGACCATCTCGACGTTGACGTCCTCGGTCGTGTGCCAGCAGTCGTAGTCGGTGGCCATGCAGATCATCTGGTAGGCGATCTCAGCCTCGCGGGCCAGCTTGGCCTCGGGCAGGGCCGACATGTTGATGACGGTACCGCCCCAGCTGCGGTAGAGGTTCGACTCGGCGCGGGTCGAGAACTGCGGGCCCTCTGTTCAAACATGTCACAGGTCAGCACTCAAAAAAGGCTTCAAAGAAAGGTTTTGGGTAACCGTACCCATGCAGATCAATGTGCCACGGTCGTGCAGAGTGACGCCCTCGCCCTCCAGGCTGTGACCGCACTGGCGCACGATCTTGGCGATGCCCTCGTCGAAGGGGTCGCCGAAGCCGACGTGGCCGACCATGCCGCCCTCGAAGAAGGTGAAGGGGCGGATGCCCTTGGTGCGGTCGATGATCTGGTCGGGCACGACGAAGTCGCGCGGCCGCACCTCCTCCTGCAGGCTGCCCACGGCGCTGAAGGCGATTATGGTGCGCACGCCGATGCTGCGCAGCGCGGCGATGTTGGCGCGGTTGGGCACCTCATGCGGCGCCAGCTCGTGGTTCAGGCCGTGGCGCGACAGGAAGGCCACGGCGATGGGCTCGCCCGTGGCCGGCGACGGGTGATGCAGGATCGAGATGGGCGACGACGGCTGGCCCCATGGCGTGCTGATGTTGAGCGTCGCGGCGTGCGTGAAGTTCGGCAGCGATTGAAGGCCGGTGCCGCCGATGACGGCAATGTGCACCGGATCTGGTGGAGAATGTCAGCTTCATATGAAAGCAGAAAAATTGCGCGGAAGCGCGGGGACGGCGCAATTGAGGAATTACCGGCGTAGGAAGTAGCGACGTTGGCCATGATTCTCTTCGAGGGCAGGAAGACGGAGCGAGTGCTGCACGACTGGAGGAGCGAGCGGCGCGCAAGAGATCGAAGTTGGGCTGTCATGGACTTGAGGCTTCAGAAATTCTGATGCCCCGCCAGGGCCCAGAATGACGCCATGCAGGGATCCTGTGGGCCTCGAGAGTCCGTGCATTCCCGCTCAACACCATCCTCCTATCATCGTCATCGTGGGCTCCACGTTCTACAGTTGGAAATTACGCCGGCAAAGTCGTACCCCAGCCTGAACAAAGGGTCACGACGAGCGCAGTACGAAGTGAAGCATGTAGTCTAGGTTTGCTGCCACTCAATCACGACTGATAAAATGTGCCACTCAGAAATTTGTATTTTTAAGCATGATGTATTTGGAGTGGAAGGAAGATTGTCACCGTCATTGTATGGAGTTCTACAAAAACTTCTACTCCAGAGCGTTTCGTAGTATAGCTTGAATCCTTTATTAATAATTATTGTAAGTCTTGCAAATACATTCTGAAATTCCGCTCACGCTAGGATCACTTCAATAGTGCTGGTGGTATAGTTTTCTGCTTTATGAATGCTTCTCGTAAGATTATTTACATCAATTGAATAACAGAAAATGACAGCCATGTCGCTGCATAACTATCTGAACTTAATTACTTTAATTTTAAAGATTATGTCTAAGCAAAAGCTTGCGAAGGTATTAAGGCATTCGTCGGCACGGCTTCCCTGTCTTCTTCCTAGCTTTCGTACCTGTACAGAAGCTATCCACTAGGCA
The DNA here is from genome assembly GCF_012971845.1 of Lasiodiplodia theobromae. Lineage (NCBI taxonomy): Eukaryota > Fungi > Ascomycota > Dothideomycetes > Botryosphaeriales > Botryosphaeriaceae > Lasiodiplodia > Lasiodiplodia theobromae. Next base: position 649,383 of record NW_023336409.1, on the reverse strand, counting down.
CTGCTTCATGGCTGATAACACATTGCCAGAATGCTGTACGAGAGAAGCGTGGCAATGTCGTTGCTATTTTTGGTATAAAAAGAGCCTTCTCTTCAGCCTTGGGACGGAAGCTAGAAAATTACATTAAGGAGGGTGGTGCGCATTCAATAGATCTAGAATCAAATCCCGTATTCTACGGCGCCACTGCAGTACATAACATACTATTAGAATACGCACGTCCATATTCTCTTATCTTGTCGCCCGGCGAGGCTTGCCGACGAAAGATGGTTGCCGCGCGTCCACCTCGTATTTCGAGTAAGTACCGGCAACAACATCTCTCACCGCAAGCGCCAGCGCTTTTGCGTGCGTCATCACCCGCGCCACGCTTGCGAGTCAGCCGAAGCACGTTCACCTGCACCGCCATCCTATTCCTGCTTGCCTGCGACCAAAGCAGCGCCAGCCTTGCTGCGAGCCTTACTCGTAGCTCAAACCGCCGCATCATACCCCGGCCCCGACAGCCGATTACGCGCCGCGTACGGCTGGTGCGTGCATACCACCCGTCAGGCCTGTCAGCCTGTATATATTCGTTGCATCCTTCCTGCCGCTCTAACCGCTCTCTCGTTGCCCACACGAAAGCCCATCCACGACATTTCACACAATTGCGAGCTGCTGTCCTACGCGCCCCCCGCTCCTCTCGTATCGCGAAACAGGTGCGTACGTACCACACAATACACACATTCTCGCAGCAGGCAAAGCAAGCCAGAGCGCTTTGCCTGCCCTTTGTGCCGCAACGCCGCCCTCTCTCTCTCGCTCCTCCCCCTCCGCCCAAAAAAGCGAACCGTTTCAATTGCCCGCACGCCAAGATGTGCTGACCACCTCTCGCCTCCAGCGCCTTCGAATCCTCTCTCACCCACCCACCCACCTTCGCTCTTCCCTTCCTAGCGCGAGACCGTCCTCCTCTCTCCCATCGTTCGATTCCCTCCTAGTCGCGATCGTCGCAGCATCCTTCCACTACCAGACACCATGCCCGGCTCCATCGCTTCCAGCAGCACTGCCTCCTCCATCTCCAAGCCCATCAAGACGATCAAGACGGGCTGCGTTAGCTGCCCGTGCGGCGACGACGCTGAGTGCACCTGCTGCTTCATTCCTTGGTAAATACTCCCCGCCACATGCTTGCCGTCGTTCTCGGGAAAGATTCGCATACTAACGGTGGTATCGCTATAGCACCGTCATGTAAAACCAAAACGACTTGAAGCGTACGATAATGTCAATCGCGAGCTGCGCGAATATCCAACACGGGCCGAAGGAAGAATGAGGCCGGCGCATGCGGAGCATGTTTACAAAAGCGACGAAGGAGAAGATGATGTTAAGGTGGCATGAGTTGTTTATACCCAAATTCGAAAGGCTTGACTGTTTTTGCTCTGAACGACTTGCCCCATGTCTGCATGAAACCACCGGCAATCGCACAATGTCCTGGTTCACGATTGACTCACATTCTTAATTCTCCAAATTATTCAGAATGGTAAAACAACGCCATACAGAAGCGCTAGTTCGTCATAAATCCATGAAACCTTCGCGCCATGTAGCCCAAGCGCTCTTCCTAAAGCCAAGAAATAAGAAACGCTCCCACCATATCCATCATTATGTATAGTTCCATTTGTAGTGTGTCCGATATTGCTCACATCACCGTGCAAGGGATAATGCAGCACGAGCAGTCGTCGCCGCAGTAGCACGGCAGCTTGACAGGTTTCGTAACAGGCTTAGTGAGGGAGGTTGCGGTCGAGGAGCTGGATGTTGTAGAGCCGGGCATTTTGATTGCGGGTTGGAGGCGTAAGATGCTCGATAAGTAGACTTGATCCCTGTACAGTAGGTGTTCAGCAGGCGTGTTGCGTTTAGGGGAGGCTGATGCTTACGATCCAGGAATATGAATGGGCCCAGGTAGCGAGGTTGTCTGGTAATGTCTGGCGCAGTAGCGAGTGGTGGGTACGGAGGTGAAGATGAAGACTGGGCAGAAGCCAACTTTGTGGTGGCTGAGACCCAGAGATATGCATGCGGCTATGACGTATGCGGGGATGGCTAAGCAGGGCGCGTGGATTGGTAGGATCAGGGAGGGACGATACGCGAAAACCCTTGCCGCCGTCGCGCCAAGTCGCGTTAAAATGCTCTAGCGGATGCTTCCGAGAGCGTTTCAAAATGATTAGTACCTTCCAATTTGAGGAAGAGCAGTTAAACGTTGAGAACCATGCCAAATCGGCGTATGAAAGAGGCAGCAGGTACTCGTTTAGCAGAGAATTCGAGGGTATAGACCTTTCGACATCCACGCCAGGAAAAAAAGAAGCAGAACAGTCTAAAAATAAGCCGCAGTATCCAATGTGCAGTCGTTCATAGGGTAGGTCGTAACTAGAAAACGCTCCAAGGCTCAGATGTCCCTCCTGTTTCCAGATTAACAATTAAGCAGGAAAGTTTAAGGCGGACGAGACTCACCACTGCGCGGGCTCCGCATAAGGGGTTTTGACCGCGTTCCTATCCGCGAACGGGTTGTCTTCATCCTCTTCCTCCTCCGGCTCGCTTTCACTCTCCTCCACTCTCTGTTTTCCGAAAGCCGCAGCAGGTGTAGTTGCAGGCCTTGGCGGCTTCGGCGGTGGGTTTTCTCCCAAGTTCAGGCCAGCCAGCTGCTCGGCTGCAGCCGTAGGCGAGGTCGGAGACCCTGGTGAGCGCACAGCGCGCGCCTCGGTCTCAGAGTCACTGTCATCCGAGATTGATTTGTCCATAATTTCATATGACATGAGGGCCTTCACGAGTTCGTCGTTAGCGCTCAATAAACTGCCGATCCACTGGTCCGACTCCACGAGCTGGATGTAGCGCAGAATTTGCCGGCGCAGCTGCTTGCAATTGTCGAACAGCTTGACAACTCCGGGGTTCTCTGAGACGCGCTGCTGCTCGCGATTGATGAGCTGAAGGGCATTCAAGAGGTTGGTGCTGGCCACGGATGCTGAGGCGATAGTTTCCAACATCTTCGGCTTCTCCCTTTCGAGGTTGAATGGTTGCGACTTGGACTTCTTGTGCTTCTTGTCCTTATGGCTAAAGAAGGACGAAGACGTGCTCAAGGGCGCAGGTGGCGTGAACGAAACCTTTGTCGACGAAGTTGCAGCGCTGGAAGAGCTGCGAGACGGGCGGCTTTCGGTAACGGGGGAAGATGGGGCGCTATCGGCATCGGCTTCAGTCTCCTTAATCACCTTGGATTGATGCGGCTGAGGCCGTCTTGTTTGAGGCAGTTGCTTGTAGAGCGTGGCAATTCTTTCGAGGCCTGGCTTGCCCTTGTATGCAACAGCCCATTGCCGGAAGAGAACGTTGCACTTTGCCCTGACATCGGCGTCGACCATGTCGTCGCGGGCGAGGATACGTAGCCGCTCAAGTAGCGGCTCATCGGCAAATGCACGCTGGAACCGCGGACCAGCGTTTTGAATCAAGCCATCGAGAATAGTCAGCGCGCGCAACTGGCGGTGCACGCTACCGTATTTCCTAACGTGGCATCATCAGAAAAAGACCTCATCGTCGAAGTTTTGAAACGTACAGCTTTTTGCGGATCGCACGTGCGGCCTCCGTTGGGCCAGATTCTTGAATGCGAATGACCTCGACCAGGTCAACAATGCCGGCCACATCATTCTCGTCATACTGCTCGCTGGTGAGGCGGTCTATCTGGACCGTTACAGCCGAGTACGGCTTCTTCTGTAGGTAGTAGAACGTCTTCAGCAAAATGTACGTTGCGGGGGACGACATCGTGGATAAGGAGGTTCAGGAGCAGGGCTGGAAATGAGTTTGAGGACCCAGTGCGGATCATAGCATGACTCGCTATTGATAGTGTTGATGGGGCAGAGGACTTGAGGAAAACTGAACCCCGCGTAGCCGCTTTCCCAGGAGAGCCCGTGCATATAGGATACGCACATGCCATGGCCATGGTGAAGGGCTGCAGTCATATGCTGAAGGATGGGGAGGGAGGACCCACCGAGCCGCTGAACATTTTGGAGAAGGATTGTTGTTCTTCTTTCTTGGGCCCGAAAATAAGCCAAGCAGTCTTCTTGAGCCGGAGACCTGTTTTTCGCTACCGCCCACTCTAGAAAAACGTCATCAGCGTATGGTGGCACGACGAGGGAGGAGTGCGCGGCGAGGGTGGGCGATAAGGTGTTGCGGCAGTGTGGCGGTTGGCAGGCGATGCGCAACAGCTCAGGCGCGTGATTCCGCAGCGGCAACTCGTCGAGAGGACGTACCTTGATGGGAGACAGAGTCTTTCTTTGAGCGGGAGGCTGCAGCAGCCGCGTGCGTAGAGAGTCGACCTCGGCGCTGACGAAGATGCCGGCGAGGAATGCCAGCACGTGCAAGCGGGGAATGTAGCGGCGGTGACGAGAACGATGGGAGCAGCTGCAGAAGCCCCGAAAGAGAATTTCAGGCTCGGCAGGCGATCCGACGTGATGACCCGTGGTGTTGTGTTTCGGGCTGCGAGGAGCGCTGCTGCCCCACCATGAACCAGTGCCTCCGTCATCGCCGGCGCCGCCTGGCCGCGGCTTCCACCTTCCCTTCCCTCCCAACCTACCCCCGCACCTAGTCCCCTCTCTCAACAGTGCACGTCTCACAAAATCCAGCACTCACGCCATGGCGACGAGTCCACCTGACCAGCCCACATAAAGCAAGGTACCTGCGCTACCTCGACCCTGCAGCAGGCGGATCGCGCTCGCTTTCCCGTGCTGCAGCCGCTGATCGCTGATCCTCCCATGCCTGCATCCACAACGCCATCCGACGCGTGATTTACCCAGCACCCTGCAGAATAATGCCCCACGGCACCTGCGGGTTCACTCCAATCAATCACTGCGACAGGTCTTCACCGTCTGATCCTTTTTCCGTCTCTACAGAAGGGTATTTCATCCGAAAGCTAGCGTTATTTTGTTTTTCGCTCATGTCATGGGTAGCAGAAGCTATCGTCCGTGTATGTAGGCTTTCTCGTCCAGACGATAGCTTCATCTACCCGCATATGTTTTTATTTTTTTCTGCCCAAAAAAGCTGAGGTATAGTTACTCTAGATTTGAGGATCCTTCAGCTGCAATACCCCTCTGTAATCAGCAGACACGAAAAGCTCGCCAAGGTGGTGAGGCTCGCCGACGAAGGAAGAACCCGCTCATTCGGAAGTACCTCTCTCCGGGTAAATCTGCGGGTGCATCCATGTTCGAAAGAGCAGCGATATCTCAAGGTGAAGAACCTCCATTGAAAAAACGCAAGACTGCCAAAGATTCGGAGGAGAAGAAGCAACATGGGACGGAAGAAAAGGCCCGGCCAAGGCCGAACACCAGTGGGAGACGCGTGGTTTCCGAGGGCACCCAGCCGTTTGCATTCTTGCCACTGAAGCCTCAGGATCCCGCATTCAATCCAAGGTCTGCTGCGGATAAGTTTGTGATCAATGACCAACGTCACAATTTCATGGGGAACACAACTTCCAGTTCGAACGCATTTCTCTCCCAAAGTGACCGCTCTAGTACCATCGATGACAGCATATCCGTCGTGTCGCCTCTCACATCAATGGACATCATCTCCTCGCAGCCCACCTCTAGTTTCGAAAGGATGTCGGGGCATGGCAGAACATCACAGCAGGCATCTTGCAACAGCTTTCGGGACCGCAGTACTACTTACGAGCCCAGGGCCAGATCAACCAGCCTTTCTGACGATGTTGAAGACCCTAGAGTCAAATATTTGAATCGTGGGTTAAGCCACCCATCTAGCTTTCTCACACAGTCGAAGCGCATACCCAGCCATCGTCCGCACAAGCTGTCACGAAGTCCACGGCTTGGCACGATCTTCGAAGAATTCGATGCAGATGCACTTCCAGTGACTCAAAACAGTCGTGACAAGACCAGGGCCTTATCTTCAATCGACACAACCAAGCACGAACCCGATGATTTCGATATCTTTGATGGACTTTCTGATACTGATCTTTTTCTCAGCCTGCCGGTGCAGGAGGCCGAGAGGCCACAGGAAGATACGCCTAGCTTGTCTACATTCAAGATTGCTTCCGGTGAGAGAGCAAAGCAAAGCACCCTGCAATCAATCGACCAGTCAGGCATGGAAGATTTTTTTGCAGAAGACTGGGGATTGTTTGACGAGGAGAACGATATCATCGAAGAACCAGATGCAAGTATAGATTCCGCAACCATATTGAATCAGGTCTCCAGCAATACCCAAAAAGTTCAAGCGACTCCAACTACTCTTGCCTCGAGTGGCACGACAGCGGAAGCAACGAACGTGCACTCTCCGGATCTCAAGCCCATCCTAAGGCCACCTTTCCCAGATCGCGTGCAAGAGAGATCACCGGTCCTTGGGCTTTCAGGCACGACCTCTCTGCGTGTTTGTTTTCGCATTGGTGAGGCGCTCAATGTGGGAATTCAGGCAGTGCGCGAGCATCAGTCTGTCATCATCGAGCTGTATGCCAGAGTTCGTTGGTCATTCCGAGAACCCCGGTCCATCAAACAACATTTTATCTTGATGGATCTGTTTCACGACCGGCCGCCGTACCTGGACGGCACCTACGAGGGTTGGAAAGGAGTCGGGCTCTTCGAAGACGATTGCGCTAGATTCCTGGAGCGGCCGGACCACCCACTAATTTGTCGGTGCATGGGAAAGCTGAAGCGCGATAACACATCGTGGAGACTAACGATAGCTAACATCTGGGAGGCCTCGATGGACGATGTGGAACACGCGCTTGCAGTCGTCCAGTCGTAGCCGGTCACACTGCAACGGTGCGATGGGTCGCCTTGCCATTGGGCCCACGCGGTTACACTGGCGGACATGGCTGGTGGTCCTTGCTCGCGCTGGTACACTGACGAGCAATTTATCCGGGGAATTTGTTGAACGACGTGATTGAGAAGAATGATGGGCGGACACGTTTGCTTGGTCATCTACTTGCTTTTCAATCCTTTGTATCGAGGCGGCGTGAGGTTGCGTGCTCAAACTACCCGCCTGCTATCTTTGGGCTCGCTTACACGTCCACCTAGCAGGGTTGCTGGCGGCTATTGCTGGCATGTGTTTGGGCAGGCAGGCGTGCCGAATCTCATGGGAAATGGTGCAGTAGCAGTCGGGTAGATGAGCGGTTTAAATTTCAGTAAGAAAAGCCAGGGAGGCGCTGGTCTGGTTCATTGACGAGCCGTGCCGATGCAGCAATGGTACACGTCACGTGGGGGATCTGCGGCAGAGGGCTCCCGGAGGGCTCCCACGACTGCTCCCCCTCCGGGCCCTCTGCCTTTCATATCACCTTGAGATGCCGCTATGCCCTTCAATGCAAGCCGTGCCAGGTACCACCCGCTCCGGTAGCAACATACTCCAAATATGGAAGCCGAAGGAATCTCGCCCACGTCGAAGGCCAGCTCCATGACGCAACCGTCGGTGCAAGCGATGCTCGCAGGCTCCTTCAGCAGTCAAAGTGCGTCGAACGGCTCGGAAAAGCGCGAGCAGGCCGAGGGTGAGAAGGGTGGGCTCAGCTCTGCGTTCCAGGATGAAAGAACGCCCTCCGCGTCGCCTTCCAAGAACCGGTCGCTCTCGGACTCGCAGGCCCCCAAGCTCTCGCCGTCACCCAAGATCGTGTCGAAGCGCGCCTCCAAGGACGATGCAACAATCACCACCCCGCGCACGCCGCGACGACCGGACTTTTTAGCTCGTGGCCTGTCGCTGCAGATGCCCCCGCGCGATCCGAATCTTGGACTCCAGACTCCCACCCAGTTCAGCCGCGTTCCTCTGTCGCCTCAGCTCGACGCGCGAGACACCTACGGCACCCCCGCCACCGTCCTGCCCCGGCATTCCCGGGGCCTTGACTTTGCGCGCGCATGTACGAATCTGCACCACTCGACCCTGGCGGAGCAGTCGTCTCCTGACTCCTCGCCGACAATCACCCAGAAGGGCATGATGATTCCCCAGCGGAGGGGCAATCTTACGTCCTTCGCTCTCGACTCCCCACACAACGACCACACCCGCTGGCCTGGCATGCACCACGAAAAGAATAGCGTCGTCTCAAGTTCGCTTGGTAGCGTCAACATGCTAGGCTCCGACTCTTCCGACAGCGACTCCGACGAGGACGACCCTATGGATCCCGACGACAACGATGACCCCATGGTCATGACGCCCCATGTGCTTAAGCTCGACAAGAATGCGGGCAATCCTTTTGGCGCGCCGCCGAATGTGGCAAGCCCTGGCGGCGTCTGGTCTGGAGGCTTTTCGCCGAGTGGTCCGAACTTTCTACAAATACAAAGAAACAGGTTGAAGAAGGTGCGAAGCAGGAAGAGTTCGAGCAGCGCAAGCGGCCACAGCTCGATCGCAAGCCCCGGCCCCGGCTCTCCGCCCGCAGGAAAGCCGTTCGACGGAACCAACGGTGGGTACTTTGCTCGCGAGGCCGTCATGAGAAAAGCGGGGTCCCGGCGCGAGAGCTTGAGCATGGTCGCCAACGACCTGACCATCTCCTCCGGCAACGACAGCGGCGACGAGGCCGGCATGCCGGCACCCACCACTCCCGGCGTCGTACGCCGCACCGTTGTCCGGCGCGGAAACCTTTTGGTAAGGACCGAGCTGACGTCACGCGCTCGCTCACGTTCGCTAACGCGCCCGCAGCCCAAATCCAGGCAATTTGGTCGCATTCGCGCAGAGCTCTTCGAAGAGAGCGCCCCGGTCGACAGCGAGGTCAAGCGCGAAGCCGAGATCATCCGCCAGGTCCGTGAGAGCGATGCCACGTCCACGACCGGTCGCGAAGGATCCATCACCGCAAACTCTTCACCCAGTCTTCTCCCGGCAGTGCCAGGCCTGAACGACCTCGAGGACATACCAGAGGATACCGGCATGGACATGGAAGAAATGGCCGCCGCCGCAGCTGCAGCTAATGGAAAAGGCCTCTTCGGAGCCTTCAACTTGCAGCCGTGGAAGAGCGCCGAGAGGCCATCTTGGAGCATCCAGGATGGCAGACACACCCCGCCGCCTCCCTTCTTGGGCCGCGGCAGCTCCTCTGCTATCAGCGATGATATCAACATGGATTCTCCGGTCGCTTCCATGGCGCAGTACCGCCACAGGATGTCTACCTCGGACGTCAACAAGGACGATTTCTTGTCGCGGGGATCAACGCCACAACCCATGGTCCCTCCTACTGCCGCCGAGGGCCTGAAGAAGAAGCGCCGCAGGGATGACGACTTCGACGTTAATTCCATAAAGCGACGGGCCGTATCTCCTGGACTGAGCGTTACCAACAGCCCGGTGTTGTCACAGTCGCCGCAGCAGAGGGAGGGAATGTGGGCCCCGAGCAAGACGAGTAGAGAAAGTTCGATCGTCGGAACTAGTACTAACAACGGCCATGGCGAGAGGTCCAACAGTGGAGGAAGTACAATGAGCGTCACCCCGAGCTTAGGACCGAAGAGGGTCGGGCTGCAGGGTATGACGGACACGAACGATGGACTCATGAAGATGAGTATCGAGTAGCTGTGTGCGCTTCGCTCTGATATTTGTATGAGTACGGCGCAGGAGGAATGGGTTTACGGCAAGCACGATACGGCGTTTTGGGACGGACTCAAGGGGGAACAACAGCGACTTACGATATCCATTTTCCTGGGTTAAATTGGGACGGGCTTGCCTCTTCAATTAATTTCTATATTTCCGTGCACCTGCTGTTTGATGCTCTGCTCTGTGATACTTTCTGACTCGGTTTCGACGTCCTCGCCGGGTAGCGTCATAGTGAAAGCGGTCCCTGCGGCGGTGCCCGGGGGTTTCAACACCACCGCCGACCCCGCGACGATCTCCCGCAACGACAACAACACAGCTGCATCCCTGAGCTCGCTCAACCTCTCTTACGCCTCTACCCGTTACCATACAATCCCGCACCATGGCAGCCAGCGACGCCGCATTGAGCTCGTTCATCGAGTCTGCCCCGCCAGGAGAGGTTCGTCCAACGCTCCTGCCCCTCCGTCGTTTCCCCAGCTAACCAGTCTACAGCTCTCCAACGTCACCGCCGGTACGAGCGAGCCCCCAAACTCCCCGAGACTACTCCACATACTCATTTGAATCCGTTCCGTAGCTATCAAGTCTATCACCGGCAGCGACGACGTTTCGGCCCTGGCCCCCGCCTACCAGAAGTACAATGAGGAGCAATTCGCGACGACCAAGCTCCCTGGCGGCAGCGAAGCTGTAAGCCCAACCCCCAGCCTCACCAGCGAATACCCATACCCTTCACCCCTGCAAGGTCGTGAGTTGGAATCTTAGAAAGCTGACACGTCCGCCCCCCCTCTCTCTTCCCCCGCACAGGTCGTCATCAGCCCGTACAACTCGCTCGGCGACGGCCGCTACTACGACGTCGCCGCGTCATCGTCGTTCGCCTTCGACCACGTCACGCAGAAGGCGTCGGACGTGCAGTCGCACGTGCTCGAGGGCGCGCAGGCGGACCTGGTCAAGTCGCTGCTGAAGGCGCTGCAGGCGCACGCGGCCGAGCACTACCCGGCCGCCGCGCTGGGCGTCTACCCGACCGAGGAAGACAGCAAGGTCGCCGTCGTGCTCGTCAGCAACAAGTACTCGCCTAGCAACTTCTGGAACGGCCGCTGGCGCAGCGCGTACGTCGTCGACCCGTCCGGCGGCTCCATCACGGGCAGCATCAAGGTCGACGTGCACTACTACGAGGACGGCAACGTGCGCATGCTGACGGAGAAGCCGATTTCGGCGAATGGTGGTGGTGGGAGTGCGAGTGATATCGTGAGGGCGCTGGCGGCGGCGGAGCGCAAGTACCAGGAGGACCTGAACAGGGCGTTTGCGAGCTTGAGCGAGGGCGCGTTCAAGGGCCTGCGCAGGCAGCTGCCCATCACTAGGCAGAAGATCGAGTGGGAGAAGATCAGCGGGTACAAGCTGGGGCAGGACATTGGTGGTGGAAGCTCGAGGAGGTAAGGCGGTTCCCTCCCCCACGGTCTGCGTGACGGGCCTTTTCCTTTGTATTTTTTTGTTTTGAAAAACGGCCGGGAAGGCATGTGGACGAATTGGGGCGTGGCTGATGTGATGTGTGTGCAGTTGAGCGGGACAATTTAGAGCGGCGTAGAGCGCCATGCAAATAACGGGCCCGGGGCGGACAACAAATGCATTTGCTTTTCTGATCATGCTCGATGAGTACAAATATCAGCTGAGAGTGTCTAATATTGCTTGTATTCACACTACTGATTGGGTAACCAATCAAACTCCGCAACCCATGCCCTGAGGAGCCCACACCAGTATCCGGGCGAAAAGTCTGACTATGCCCCGTGAGAAGCGGGTAGTGCTCTCTGCTTGGTATATCAGGGAAATTGGAATTTGGTGAACATGTGCGCTTGCGTCAAGCTATTTCCTATGAGTTTTTCTGTGGGGATGTAAACTTTTGTGCTGGGTTTGTATTGCCTTGCTGCTCAAAACCTCTGCCAGCGGTGCGTATTTATACGCTGCTGACTGCCGCAGCCTCTCTAATTCTTCACTAAAAGCTGTGGATGACAGTGGGTACCAGAAGAAATGACCATGGGCAATTATCTTACTTACGTGGGTAGTTGAAGGCATTGTCCGGACGTAGATGTCCATTTAATAATTCTACATTTGCATCCGGATGTGAGCTTCATATCCCCACGTATGTCGAATAATTGTACAGAAAATTGCGAGCGGTGGTTTCTTTTGGCACCTACGCGGCTAATACTGCGGGTTGTATCTCCGGGTCTATGAGCATCAGCATCGTGTTACCTGCGAGGTGAGCGCTCTCTCCTCTCCCAGTCCACCTCATACAATCACTTCCGTGCGCCTGCCACTTTTTCCGGGCGGCTTATAACTGTTCCGCTCCGTGCATTTTCCCGGACTCCGGCCGCGATATCACTGTGGTGTTTCTTCCTCTGTTGCCGATTCTTCCTTTCTCCTCCAACCACCTCCGACGCACCCCGACATAACCACTGTCTTGACACTCCAAGCCCACCGCTCGCACACCTTCCCATATTCCATTCTCAATCTCCCACCCAATCTCTCAGCACTTCGGGCGATTTATATAAAGCTCATTTCATCAACTTAGCCGTACATTAAGCTCTACTTGACCATGCAGCGGGGCAGAGTCTAACAACTGAATAGGAACCTCGCCCGTTACAGCTTTCTTTCATTCATATAGCAACAATGTCCCACTCTCAGAACCCCGATTCTACCATGTCCTCTCCTCAGACACTCGATGACAGCATGTCTGTGACCGCGCACGACACTCATCAGATCCATCAAACGACCGAACCACGCCATGATAACGACCACAGCGATATCGCGCTGATCGACCTCATGCCAACCACTGATGAACTTCACTCGGAGCATCCGGAGTACCTACCTACCACAGACCCATCGACGTGGAACAAGCAGGGGTTTCAAGGCCTTGTCGACCGTCAGTTTCGCCTCTTTCGTGAAGACACCGTCGGAATATTGAGGGAATCGATTCGGCGTTATCTGCACATATCCAAAACAACGAAGCACCACTCTTCCGCTCAATCCAATGCTTATCATAACGTGCGTCTGGACCCGGAACTGTCGTTTGACCTGCACGGTGGCCTGGTCTTCTCCATGCGAGTTCCTCAACCTCTAGAAACTCAATCATTGGATCCGACAGAGCGATACGAGTGGTGGATCAACAGAGAAGGCCTCCAGCATGATGCTCTTGTATGCCTGTGGAGCAAGGATATGGACATGATGTTCGCTCAGGTCGGGCACTACAAAGACAAGAATCTCCATAAGCACGACTACGGAGCGGATGTGGCGAGACTGTACTGTCGGCCATTTGAGCAGTCGCCGCGCTATGTGGACTGGCTATTGACCAACGCGAAGGTAGACAAGGAGAGAAACTACACGCTGTTGGAGTTTCCCAGCCTCCGGACGTGGAGTTTTGTCCCACCTCTTCGAGCTCTGCAGCAAATGAGCGACATGCCGGATACTCCCCTCTCTACCGTCCTGGAGCCATCGGACCTGCCACAACCAATATGGATTCACCCTGCACCCTACGCCATGGCCAACAACTTCAAATTCCAGCTGGGCAAGACCGCGAGTGTGGATGGTGAAGGTGAGCTGGCCGTGTCGGACTTGTTCGACACCAAGATCCAAGCTAGCTCAAGGCTTGATGCCGGTCAAATGTCAGCGCTTCTCCATGCACTGAGGAACCGCATCGCGCTGATCCAGGGTCCACCCGGAACCGGCAAGAGCTACACGGCTGTCGCGATCATTGAGACCCTCCTCAAGAGCCTGTCAAACAGCACGCCTGGACCGATTGTCTGCGTCAGCTACAGCAACCGGGCTCTTGATAGCCTGCTTGAGAAGCTCCACGACGCTGGTGTCGAGAATATGGTCCGTGTCGGTGGCCAGTCGAAGTCTGATACCCTGAAGGATATCAACCTTGATGTCCTCGTGAAGAGCCAGCATCCACTTCCTGAGGACAAGCGGTGTGTTCATCGAGCAGCAGAGAACTTCTTCACGAGCAGCGAAGGTATAAAGGGGTTCCTGGAAGAGCTCAGTCGGGCGGATCGCGATTCTGAGAGGAGACGACTATCGGCCCAGATCAAGTCGAAGCTGGGACAATGGACTGAAGCGCAAAAAGAGTATACCGCCGCAATGGACCGTCATCCTCTCAACGTTCTGAAGAGAGCAACGATCGTTGGTGTCACGGCCAGTGGAATGGCTCTCAGGCGCAAGCTCTTCCAGAAGCTCAACGCCAAGGTTATCGTCTTTGAAGAGGCGGGTACCATGCCCGAGGCTCTTGCCCTCACGTCCATCACTCCGAGCATGGAACACTGCATTCTCATCGGTGACCACCTGCAGCTTCGCCCTAAGGTCAACCGATGGGAGCTTGAGGGCAACACCAACCCAGATGCTGTCAAGTTCGGATTTGGTATCTCCCTCCTGGAACGTCTGATTTCGTTCGGTCTCCCATTTGCGGTTCTCGACACCCAGTACCGCATGCATCCCGACATATCCCAGCTCAGCAAGTCCACGCTTTACCCCATGCTTGGTGACGCCGGTGCAGTTCACTACCTCCCTGCTGTGGCTTCTCTGTCGGATAGAGTCTTCTGGCTTGACCACCAGTACCCCGAAACCAAAACCGAAAAGCTTACAAAGGTCAACATGTTTGAAGTTGAAATGATCCTAGGCTTGACCAGACATCTCATGTCACAAGACGGTGTTTGGGCAGGTGACATCCTGGTCCTTACCCCGTACGCTGCTCAAGCAAGGGCTCTCCAGGAGAGGATTCAGGAATACTACCCTGTCCAGGTCATCTATGGGAAGGACAACAAGAACCAGCAAGAGTCGACAGCTGTTCAACCCGACCGAATCCGAATTGCAACCGTAGACAGCATCCAAGGAGACGAAGGCAATATTGTCCTCCTTTCGATGGTGCGTAGCAACGACCAGGGCAAGGCCGGTTTTGTCAAGTCCGAGAACCGGTCCATTGTCGCCTTGAGCAGAGCTAGGCGCGCCATGTATATATTCGGTAACATGAAGATGCTGCAGACGGTGCCCTTCTGGAACCAGGTCTTCTCTACTCTTGACGAAACCAGCAGCATCGGCACTGCCCTGGAAATCGACTGCCCGCAACACCCCAGAAACCCGTTTCACGTCAAGGAGCCGGCGGACTTCGGCAAGTACTCTCCCAATGGCGGATGTACTGCCCCATGTGGCAAGCTCCTTAGGTGCGGCCATCGTTGTCCCGAGCCATGCCACAGTGACCTTCTGCATGGCAGAACGATCTGCTCTCAGCCATGTAGAGTGGAACTGGCGTGCGGACACCCTTGTCTCAACATCTGCGGTGTTCCGTGCACGCAGTGTTGCGAAGTTCAGATCGACAGCCCGGACGTGACCCTGCCGTGTGGCCACAAAGCACCACCGGGGCTCCAGTGCTACAAGTACCAGGATCCGATGCTTCTTCAGAAGACGTGTTCTGAAGAAGTCATGGTATCACTGGACTGTGGCCACACTCTCCGATGGCTTTGCTCTCAGGAGGATCTCACCGCGTGTCCGAGCAGCTGCGGAAAGCCCTTGCCATGCGGTCATGCTTGCATTGCACCATGCCACAAGGCACAACCCTGTCCTCCCTGTCAATCGCCATGCCCTGCGAACTGCCAGCACCAGACCTGTGCCGATATATGCAGCAAGATCTGCTTGCCATGTCTGCACCCAGACTGCGCTCCTGCCTTGGCCACTGGAACAGAACGGTTCATTCTCAACACCCGTTCACAGTATGTCAAGCTTGGACAAGAGGCACTCCAAGAAGTCCGCAAGCTTCAAGAATCTGCTCTGGCTGTTCCAGACGACCTCACCAGACGCCTTTCCAAGAACGCAGTCATCGTCAGCGACGCAGCCGGCAAGAGGGCGCACATCTCGGCGATATCTACTCTCGCCGGTCGCGGAGGAAGATACAAGGCCATTCGCCGTATCCTGGGCGATCTCTCCGCCATTTTCCAACGCGTCAGGGGCGAGGGCAAGCTCCAGTCCGCCTGGAACTCGCAACAAAACCTCACCCATCCAAGACCCCAGCTGCAGGAACGTCTGCTCTTGCTGTTGATGTCCGCACGACTTGAACTAGCCGCCATGTCAGACTTCCTTACCATTCGCTCCCGATCTGGCACTTCCGAGAAGCTCGAACTGGACTTCACCGAATGCCGCACCCGCTGCCAGCAGATCTTTGAAGCTGCCCGGGTGCGCTCGCTGCCTGGTTTGGCGATCGAAGCGGATATCCTCTGGGCGCAGTGGCTTGTCCTCGAGCGCAGGGCGCCCATCGCTAACGCTGCCGATGCTGAGCGGTTGCGTCTTGAGGCGATGTTCCGGTTGGAGCGGGCACAGAAGACGTTGGACCCTGACACTGTTGGTGCCTTTATGGGTGGCAACCACTGCATGGGTCTTCAAATCGAGATCTGGAACACGGAGAGGCCGCTCACGCAGGAGGTGGCTCGCTGGAGCACGGACACAGGGATCAGGTCGGATGGCTTCATTGCGGGCGTGATGGAGATGACGGAGATGGTCAAGAGTGCGAATTTGAGGATGTGTATGGCCGGCCATCATTTCATGAAGACGACGGAGACCGGAGTCTGTTCGGGATGTGGAAGGCAAGTCTGGGAGCCACTGACTGCTCAAGAGACCGGTGAGGAGGAAGGGGAATCTATGATGGGGAAGCACTTTGAGGATGAGGGGATGGAAGGGGTTAAGTATTCCGGTAAGCTTATATCTGACCCTCCTCGTTTGGGAACAGCTGAATTACTACACAGATGCTTGAACTCGTCTTCGATCGGCTTCCTTTCCACTTTTCAACTAGGGCTGCTGGGGTACTGCTGGAGGATCAGAAAGGTTCATAATTCGCGGAAGACGCCACTAGATAGACACAGACAGATTCAGAATGCATACATTACGTTGAACATGACCTTCCCACAGTAGCTTGAATGATTTCCATTACCGCGTTCCACGAAGATATGATTTGGGACCATGTAAATTCTTCATCTACCCACATTTGAATTATTTTGAGGAATATGCAGAATGATCCATAAGCTATCCGTCGAGTAGCGTAGAATACATACGCGCTAGTAGCTAATAAATAGCAAACAACAAACGAATAGAGGCAAATATCATTGAATCTACCTGAAACTTCGTCAAATTTACATAGTCCCAAATCATCCCAAACGTAAAGGAGTGAATTCTCAGTCATGGACAGTGAAAATATGTCTCTAGACGTAGTGAAAGTCTCAAAACTGTACGAAGTTGAAAGTTTCGGCGCCCCTCATAGTCCATATCGACCGCAAAAACGATATTCAAACGTTTCCGGGCTGAAATAAAGACAGATGGGGCCCCGAACCGTCAATGTACCCTCTCCGGGGATCTTCAGTGCCTCATCAGCAGGAAAGCTTACAGAAAGAGAAGGGGGGCATTGTCTGTCCAACTCACCTCTTTCTCGAGATCCCCCATAGTCTCCTTCCATTTTGCCAACGGTAAGTTCTTGCACCTCCACGATCTTGTATCGTTGTTTAGATCATCGTCTAGATCATCATCTAGATCGTCATCTGGATCGTCCATCTGCCGAAACGGAGCCGGCACCCACTGAGCTCCTCGGAAATTCTCCAGCCCCAGCATCTCGAGGAGATGCCTTCTGGAGCACGGGCTCCCGTGAAACCTCCACCGGCCAGTCTGCGTCTTGTTTCGGAACTCGGGCCACCACTCCAGCTGCCCCAGAATGCTCGTGCACACGTTAGACCGCATCCACCGCACTTCACGCTCATCATGCCACCGCCCGAGCGGCTCAAAGACCGAAGAAGTCCTGAGCAACGGGAGACCGTACTTCGCCCTGAACTCCAGCCGCCCCTTTACCTCGGCCCGCTCGAGCTCTGCCAATACCGGGCTGTCCAGGTCTCTCGACACGTCGTATGCCATCTCTGCTACCCGCTCTACTTCTCGCTCTAGAGCCCGGGCGGGTACGTCTAGGAGCGCGTATACCGCGTCGCTGACCTTACGCACCTCTTCGGCGACCCCGTGGGCGGTTTCCTGACCCCTGATTTGCTCGTTGAACCCCTGCGAGGTGATGTCCAGAGCGCGCTGCAAGGCATGGGCGTACGCTGCAACGGAGTCGGCCGGGAGGCGCTGCATCTCGGCGAGGGAGAGGCGAGTGTAAGTGTAGGCCTGGGCGGAGGCGAAGGAGCGGTGGATGAGGGAGATCGGGGTTGGAATGGGGGGCGGGCTGGAGGTGGGGTCAGTGGGGGAAACGGTTGCCGAAAGACTGGTTCGTCGTCGTTTTGGAGGAGGAAGAGTCGTTGATGGTAGTAGAGTAGAGTCGGTGCTTTCTGCATCTCCTGGGATGAGTGCATTGGGCCACAGATCATGTTGGTCGTCTAGAGGACCTGATTCTGTTGTCAGCTTATCTTTCATGTTTCCCCGAGAGTCTAGTCTGTAGTTTCTGCAGTCCTGGTGGAAATGACACTATTCTATGGACACGAACGCTGGAAAGCTGCTTACGTTTGCTCGGAAGAGACATGATGATTACCGGGGCCTGGGTGGAGAAAGCGAACGCACAGTATTCAAGGCCGAACTCGTTATACTCTCTCTTCTGAGTGGAATAATGTTGCAGTAAGTGCTGGAAACAAATGGTATTGTCTGCACTGGATGCGTGGCATGAAGACTGAGTGGGCGGCCGACCGTGGGCGGCTTTTATACCCTGCTCAGGTGACTAAGCTAGCGGCGGACTCGCTACCGCACATTGTGCAACAAACAATAATGAATGAAGGGTCTCCAAAGAAAGCGTTGGAAAGTCCCCTCTCGCAGCCGATTTGTTATTTGCTCATGTCATGGATAGTTGAAGCTTTCCGGAACACCGGTTTCTTCTACCTCAATCGTGTCGCCAGTCATCCTTCTCAATTATGACCCAGTGTTTTGGGAGTTCGTGATGTCAAATACGATAACTCGCGTCACTCGTTCATATCGCTTCCATTCGACTATGAGACGAGTTTATTTAGCATGCAGCAGACGAAATATAATGGTTGTTCCACTCACGGTTCTTCCACTCACGGTTGATCCACTCACGGAGATCGATGTGCTCGTCGACGGACTTGATGATAGCCATAGTATCCTGATCATTTGATCCAGACTTGATGAGCTCCAAAGCCTCCTCAAAAGCGATTACATAGCTTTTATCTCCATAAATGACAAGTCTGCCCTTGAATTCTAAGGCAAACAAGATGTTGGCCAAGATGGAAAACCTGCTCACAACCTCTTCAGAGTCGATGACGAAAAAAAGCCTCTTCACATGCCCGCGGAGCATGGGAGCGACAGGCTGGAGATCTCCAATCTTGCCGGGCACCTCAAGGCATTTACGGTGTTTGGATGCGTAGTAGTAGAAGTTGAAGCGACGCCACAGCATGGACAAAAACTCCTTTCTGACGGTGCGCGATACCTGGCCCAGGCGACAGGACGACACAATCTCTTTCATCCACACGAAATTTAAGCCTTTGCAACCGTAGCCGCGACACGGGAGAACCAGGGTCCCCGTATTTGGGTTGACGCCGAGCCCTTCAATGACTTCCTCGTAAATGCAATTGCGAAGCTCGCCAGGGAGCGTTAGGAATGAAGTCTCGTTGATAGTCTGGGCTTGCATAACGACTTTAATTTGCTCGCTATCGGTCGAGTTATGGAGCTTGCGGGAGGAAGGCTGGTCCAGTGTCTTGTCGCGGTCGAACGGCGCCATGGTGAGCGTAGGTGTTGTTGGAGGTGCCTACTTTTCTGACCCCGCCATGAAGAATTAGCTTTTATTCGTCGCTACGGACTACTCGTTACTCACGCTGGAAATTGCTGGAGCCGATGGCGATTGCTAGAACCAGCGACAATTGCTCGCGCTGATAGTCGTTCGCGCTAGTGGTTGCTCGCGTTGGTGGTTGGAAGGTCAGTGAAGTTTCCAGGAAGCGCATGCTATATCTACGAGCAGAAAGAAGTGATGGAAAAATCGCACCCACCACCACCGCTAAGATCATGCAGGTGCAAGCAGCTGTAGGAAGGCAAATATCGTGGCACGTGCACGCTCCTGCTGCATACAAATGCCCTCAGGTCCGCTCCTTCTCAACAACGACGGGTGCCCTCGGCGCACCCGTTGTGAGACAGTCGGTACGCTTCAATCTACTGCTTCACTCATTCCATACTTTCAAGAGCTGACCGCACAACAGAGCATTACAATCTGACACCGACTTACTCGGAGTTCAACAACATTAGTTACCAAGGTAGGCTCTTTCCCAAGTTCTCAGCGCATCGCAAGCTTGACCACGACTCTTTCTTTGCCTTGGGTAGTTTTCTCACCTCAATTTCTCTCTCTAGGCGCAACATCTCTGATGTCTATCTCACTGCATCTCATTGCCAACGCCTCGCTGACAACATATTCAGCGCAACCAAGTCCATGTCCTCCTCCCGTGAACCTTATTTACTCCGTTCGAGATTATCCAATCGTTCACCCGCAAAACCCCCCGATCGTTCACCCGCAAAAACCCCCGATCGTTCACCCTCAAAACCACCGGGTTGTTCACCCTCAAAGCCACCGGAGTGTTCACCCTCAAAACCACCGGAGTGTTCACTCTCAAAACCACCGGGTTGTTCACACTCAAAACCACCCGATTGTTCACCCTCAAAACCACCCGATCGTTCTCTCTCAAAACTCCCCGATCGTTCTTGCTCAATATCTCCGGATCATCACTGCTCAAATCCCCCCAATTGTCAACGCTCAAGCCGTCGACCCTCGAGCCCCCGCGACTCACATCGCCCGGACCGCCATCGACCCGACTCCCGCAATCTACACGATTCGAAGCGCCATGGCGACAGCGACGGTGACATCCAGCCTCGGAGTGAGGGCTTGCGCGACGGCGACGGCGACTGGCGACCCGTCCCTCCTCCCAACTTTCGACATTCAATCTTTTGTGACGACCACCGTGGCCCTCATCTCCGGAGCGACGACTTTGAGCACATATGCCCAAAAGATCCGAAATTGACCATAAAGATGGACCCAAGGGCGACACCCTTCCTCCCACGTTCAAATGCAACCCTGGCTGCCCGAGCAGGCATGAACCCAAGGATGGACAACCAAGTTGGAGCTCCGCCTAACGTATGCTTTGTCGGTACGGGTTGTGGTGGTCTCGTCCTTCACTGCGAACACCCGCGATGTCCTCTCTGGCATTTCTATGACCTGCCGGACCGAGTTTTCGACATGGGAAGCCCTGATTGGCAGGCGTTCTATAACGGTCGCAAGGCAGACCTAATTGAGTATTTGAATCTACCGGAGTGGATCAGTATGTTTTTACGACGAGTCACCAATCAACTTGATGCTGACAATATCCTGCAACAATAGGGAGTGAGATGCGTGCGGCTCATCTGGACTCAGTACTTGGCGGGAGTTCCAGTTGAAGCGCAAACGGGGTCTTGAAATCGCTTGGTTAAACGTTTACCAAGGGCTTGCAAGCCAATATTGTTACTGTATTAGGCTTAGTGTGTACCGAATCAATCTCTATTGATACGTGCATGCTCGGAAGACCGTATAAATATTACTTTCGTTTCTCAATACCGAGAGTGCGGTCAGTGATGTGATAATCTGTTGTACAGAGGGGTGCTGCAGCCGATGGCTAGCGCGAAGAATATCAGGGCTCTAGAACATAGCGTAACTAAGTATACCCCAGCTCTGCCTTAGAAAAATTAACATATGTGAGTAGTTGAAGCTATCGTCCGGACGTGTACGTAGACTTTTTAATTCGACATTCCCGTCCAGACGATAGCTTCAGCTACCTATGACATGAGCAAAAGCAAATTCACGCTAGCCATCGACCGCGAGAGGGGACTGTATGGCTCTGAAAAGAAATTATTAAATGGACTTTTGTGTCCGCATAAGAGCTTCATGTCAACGTAAGAAATCTAAGCAATGGTCTTTTAGGTAGTCTTTTTCCCTTTTCCCAAACACCTTCATCAATGCCTCTCCTCAAACCCATGCGAAAAGCTCATCCCCCTCTCGCTCGTACTCGCGCCGTCCTCGGTGTGCGCATCCGTCTCAATCACCCGCTGCGTCCCGCCTCCCCCTTTCTCAAACCCGGGCTCCACAATCCTCCCCCGACTATCATCCGTCGCGAAGCTCTCCCTCCTCCTACTCTCCGCCGCCAACAACACCGACTCCACGCCTCCACCCCCACCCCCACCACTCCTCAACACCGACCCCCCAACCACCACAGTCCCTGCCCCTCCTCCCGCCACCAACCCCGCCGCCGCCGCACTGCTCGTCCCCCTCCTCGACTTCCCTCCCCCTCCTCCTCCCACTCCTCCCACCATCCCCCCACCCATCTCATGCCTACTTCCCCCCAACCCTCCCGCACCCCCACCACTCCCCGACAAATTATACCCGCTACTCCCATAGCTCGACGCGAAGCGCCGCACGCCGCGATGCAGCACGGGGTAGATCATGGGCAGGTTGCCGATGACGACAGCAACAAAAGACTCGCGGACGGCCCAGTTGCCCGCCTGGCTGGCGCCCGTGACGGGGTTGGACAGGATGATGACGCAGCGGATGACGCCGGCGATCATGACGAAGATGCCCGCGCCGAAGAGGACGGTCAGGCCGATTTTTTGCTTGAGGCGGATTTGGGATTTCCATAGCATCTAGTGGAGGATGGTTAATGGGGTGGGGGGGAAGGGGGGGGAGGGGGGAGAAGGGGGGCGTACGGGGACGGGGATGGAGATGAGCCAGATGTCGGTGAAGATGTTGAGGAAGAGGACGACGTAGCAGTTGAGCTCCGAGACGGCGGGTTGGCAGTGGTCTGGGAGGAGGGTTAGTTGGAGGATGGCACGGGAGTTTGAAGTGACGTACTTCCGGGATCGGGGTAGATTTGCCAGTTCTTCTGGAAGGGCTGGCAGCCGAGGAGGATGGTGAGGAGGACGACGAGGTAGGTGACGCCGATCAAGAACCAGCCGATTTTAACGCGGTATTCGAGGTAGTCGAGTTGGTATCTTTTGGCGGCAGTCAGCAGAGTGAAAAGATGGTAGGAGTGCGTGTGTCATACGTCACTCTCGAATAACATGCGTTCATGCATATCTTCAGAAGCCACAGAACAAATGTGTAGAGGCACCAGCCGATGACTTGTGTTTTGGATCCCTCGATCCGCAGGGTTGCTTCGTGAGACGAAGGATCGAGCATCGATCGTTCCTCGTCGCTCATGCCATTGTTCGCCAAGCCCATGTAGCGGGTCCCGACGAGGTAAGCCGCTGCTGTCTCGAGGGCGTAAATGATCTGGAAATGACCACTGAATCAGTTTTCGGGTCGGGGCCGGATCGACCGGATTTCGACGGAGGTGCTCCGTACCGCAACGAAGCACATCAGATAGTCGTCAAAGTCCAGCTTCCTGACTCCGACCATGCGTATCCTTGCTGCCAGTCTGCAGCCAATAATCACGATCCCCAACGAGAGGAGCGTGAACGCCTCACTTGCGAACGAGTCCGCCATGGCCAGGGCGCGCGCACGATTCACGCAACCTCAAAGAGCTGAACAGCGAGAAATATGGTAAGGGAGTGGCACGCAACATATAGGGAACGAAAAGGCAAGGAAAGTTCACTGGAAAGGAGGGCATACGCCTGAGACGGAGCGGCCGAGACAATAAGTGCGAATAAAGTTCAGCAACGTGCAAGAATTACGCAGGAGTCAGGGTCCCTTATCATGACGACGCCAGCCACATGGCAATCCACTTCCGCAAGGAACAGCTCTAACGCAAAACAAAACATGCTTTGGTGCAGCGCGTGCCGAGGAGGTGGATTTATTTCCGCCACGGCCTAACGATATCCATGCCACTTGCCGAAGGTGGGCATAAAAAAGCACTCCAGATCGACAGCCTCTGCGTAGGGGCGTCCAACCATATCTCTGACACGTTCGCGCCTATTGGACCACCGGAGCAACGTCCGATTCCGTGCAAAGGTAGTGGGCGGGGAACGCCCTTCCGCCATCTCAGCTCTCGCTTACCGGAGCGCCGTCGGAACAGAAATCTGGGGAGACTAGAGTAGGTAAGAGTTTAGCTTGGCCCCCGGGACGAGGGTCCCGATGATAGTGTCCTCGAAGCAGGGTCATAGCGCAGGGACCGAGCGCACTTATCTTGCCCCTGACAACGAAAGAGCCAGTCTTTTTTGCTTTGGTATGCGGGTAGTGGCTGACGTTCGGCGTGCTCGGCGGAGACAAGTACCGAGCCGTCTACCTAGCTCCAGCCCAACGGATTCGGGTACCAGATCCGGGGTTTTTCAAGGAGGATAGAAAAATCGGCATTGGATGGGAGAGGTTTCCCCGAGGTTCCACAAACAGTCCCATGGAACCTTTTACCGTTGAATCCGGGGTGCTTGAAACAGTGGTTATCCATCCAACTGACAAGTAGAGACCCTGTTCAAATTTCTGAGCATTTACATGCATAGGAATGTATCGAAATTGAAAAAAGTACGGCACCGCACTGAAGTTCAGTCTCGGCAGGAATGGGGTCTGTATATGTCTGACACAATGCTTCAACTGCTCTTCTTTCGAACAGATAATTAGAAACAGAAACATCTGCCTTGTTAGACTTGTTTGGAATCAGAATGAAATCATGACATGACATTTCGCTCGGCTTATTCACTCACCGGCTTTCATTGCTCCTCTTTACATACATAGTAGCCCCTCGGTTCTTCGTTGAGGGCAAAGAACAGTCGCAATTCTTTGGCCTGGCCATCGCCCCTGTTCCAAAGGTAAAGGCAGGCGGGAAAGTTGTTCCTGTGGTCTGGTCAACAGAGGTTTCAGATTGAACATATTCCAAATTTGAACAAGTACCGTTGCTTTTCTCTCATCGATTCATAGTTCACGGCCTCATAATCGCGCAAGTACTGAAACTGATGCCCATTGCTATCGAATGCGGTTCAAGTCGTGTCATCTTCGTATCGAGACTCTCGAAGATTGATATCAAATTTGACGCGAACATCATCCGTACCGGAATTGTTCCCTACAAAATGGTCAGCGTTTATCAAGACAAGATATTGCTTAGTCAACAAACAATGTCTTTTTACAAGTTGGTCGTACGACTCGTCGATCTGTTTGACCCTTTGCATAGCCACATGTCGAGCATGCTCGGTATTTTCAGCGGCGGCAATGCTTTCCAAAGCCTGCCTGAAGCTCTCAACGTGCGCCCTGTGTCCTACCAGATTGATTGTGCCTTTGAAGTCAACATTTTTCAGAAATTCGACGAACTCCATGCGGGTGCGTAGCGGCTCGTCATCCCAATCGATATCCCTTTCGCACAGCAGGTCCATATCCCACGTAATGTAGGCAATGTTGCCACGCAAAAGGTCGAGGCTGATGGGACACGGGGAATAATAATCATCGGTTCCATGGATGCACAAGCAGTACCTTACGTGCATGCGACTCCACAGCATTGGCACAAATTCCTGCCTGATGGTGCGCGATAGTTTGTTGAGATGGCAGTATAGAAAGTTCGTTCTTGATCGTTCGATCCTCCAATACTCTCTCCAAGAAGCGTTATTGCCGTCGAACGTATCCTCGACGTAGCGAAAGAGGTCATCGTCGCGACAAGGCCATTCGTTCCTAAGGCAAAAGACGATACCGACTGCATCATTTTCGGTGGTACGTATGTCCTCAATGACTATCTCGTATATGTGGTTGCGTAGTTCCGGCGGAAGCTCCATGAATGGAAAGATGTCGGGAGACCGGGTCACTGCGCTCGTAACAGATTTTCCGTGATCGGTGCCTTTGGACAGATTCACGTGTGCATCAAACCCAGGGCGATGGTCTGAGGGCGGCGTCGGAGGTTGGGTTGAAGGTCCGGGGATAAAGTGACCCTTCGACGAGCGAGGCATGGCGTCGGTTATCTGTGTGGTGTTGAGTGTGTGAATGTGGACGAGCAGGTTTGACTGCAGAGGTGAGGCCGGCTTTTATGAGCGAGTAGTTGTGGGCGACATTTTCCCTGTAGGTATCAATCAGTTTGATCTACTACCTACTCCCAGATGCTTGCTTTCACTGTTTGCGTAAGAAATGCATAACGACAGTCGCGGAGTACGGAGAATTGACTTTGATTTGGCTCACTGTGATACCGCAAATAGTACGGAGGGGTTTTGTAGCCGAAGGCTGGCGTGAATCTATATTTTACTCATGTCATGGGCAGTTGAAGCTATCATTCGGACGAGAATGTATTCTCAATTCCACATTTGTGTCCGGATGATAGCTTCAACTACCCACACAAGACAAACTATTTCCCACAAACAAGGTAAAACCATTAATGCTTGGGGGTTGTACTTGCCCGTTGTTCCAAGGCCTTGTTTTTCTTCGCGATAGACTTCGGCTGCGATACTTCTGTGTAAAGGCAGACGAAATCTCGTCTAATTCAAAAGACGTGAAGTCAGGCTTCACTCTATTCGAGAAGGTACTCTGGAGACTGCAGGTCTACCCATCCCAGATTCGGTTCCGACTGCTTCCAGCCCAGACGGTCTTTGACCACCTGTGGATAAGTCTTCACGTCTTCAATAGGATATGACAAAAACGAGATTTCCTGGTATGATTAGCAAATTTCAACACAACCGACTGCAGGGGCGCTGGACAAACCTCCTGCCTGTACACTCCCGAGCAGCAGAACATGATATGCATGGTTCTGCTGCTATCTTTTTGACTGTACTGCCCGCCGCCATGATACAAGCTACCAAGCATGATGAAAGCCTCGCCGATGTTCAGGCAAGCGTCCACGACACCTTTGGTACCGTCGGGACCAAAATCAGGCTGTTCGTCTCCCCAGAGGTGGCTTCCAGGGACAACTCTCGTTGCGCCATTTTCACGGTAGGTGTCGCATCCTGGGACAAAGAGACCAAGGAGCATGTCACGGTTTGGGTGGTAGGTATCGACGGGAGCGTGGCGGGCATGGTGGTTCTTGTCGTCGCGGTGCAGCCGCTGAGCGGGGGTCCCAGGTTGGATATCCATCGTGATGGCGATGGAGAGAAGCGGCTTGGATACATTGACGGAAGGCTCATTTCCATACCAGCAACGCGTCTCCAGGGTGAGAAAGTGTTCCACCAGGTCCTGTTTGAGAAGCACAGTTGGCTGCTGAGAAACATGACAATGCAGGTCTTGGCGGAGCCATGGCCGACTGAGGTGACTTCGAAGAAAAGTAAATGAAAGCTTACCTGGTACAAGGGGTCGGCGAAGAATTTCTCCCGCACCGTCGGGCTCCTACCGATCAGACGGGTGCAAGTCTTGGTCCTCCCTTCCAAGGCTTGACAGGATGTCAGCGAAGCTAATGCACGACATCAGGATCATGACACCCACCTCCAACCTTGGATCCTTTATCTTCCGCATCGAGAAATGGCTGGACTTCCCGCTTGGCTTGGGCTAAAACATCTGGATTGGTGAAGTTTTGGACGATTACACAGCCATCCTTCTCCAGGGCTGAGATGAAATCGGCCCGCGGTGCCGAGTAGGGAATACGCTGTACGGAAGGGACGGGAGGTTGCATGGTGGACAGCGCAGCTGGGCCGAAAGAGGAATGGTAGACAGGAATAGGCCGCAAATTAGCGCTGGACGGGACGTTTCAACGTGCTACGACATGGATTATATTGTGAATGGCCGGGCGGGGTGTGAGAGAGGTCCCGATCGCGTCGGCAGCCCCGCCCTATCGCGCATGATTGTTACATAAAACCGGCGGGCACGCAGCTCGCAGGCGTAGTACTGGACAGCGATGCCGATGCATGCACGGTGAGTTTGACCTGTCGCATCAAAGATACTGTACCTTAGTTGGTTGGCATTGGATGTCTTTGTGCTTGTATGCGGGGATAAATCCGGTATCTGCACGCGGACGCTTGCTTCAACTGCCCAGGCGTGTCTTTCATGCAACTTGGAAGGGCGGGGTCTTCTTCAACCCAGTATTGTAGAGTTGGCCAGAGGGAGAATCTTCTACCGAACGCAGTCGTGAGCTGATTAAGGTTCCCCAGATCGGCCGGACCGAGAGCAGACAAAGCGGCCGCTCGGCGATCGTTAACGCCGGGTGGCGGTGGAGCAGCTGCGCAGCGCTGTTGGCAGAGTTTTTGCGTGCTTCTTGGCCGGTGGCCCGATGGACGTTTCAGAGTCTTCTACGGCTGCGTCTGATTGGGGGCCGGGGGCTGTGAGACGGGCCGGCAAGGCTTGGTGTTCACTGGGGCTGTGCCAGAATGCGTACCTAGGCTCCACCGTGCGAGCCGCTGGGCGCAGCGAGGCAGACCTGTGAGTCGTTTTTCCCCTCATTCTCCGTGCTTGGCTCCGTGGGCGGAAGCTGAAAATGCCGCGGTGTCGATGATGCGCGCTTCTGACGAGAGCACACGCGAAGATATAGGGCCCACAGCGGGCGAGGGCGACGCGTGGCTGGGCTGGTTTCTATTCATGTGTTGGTCGAGGTAGCGGTTGGTCGCGGATCTCAATCAAGCGAACGAGGGGCGCGCGTCATCACTAAGCCTGCACCCGGCCACTCCTTGCACCCTCACAGCCTCACGCGACGCGCACCGTGCCTTCGACTCGCCCATAATGCACGGCGCCCCGGCTTGACTTCAGCTGCACTCTTTCGTCCCATTCTCCGTCACATCCCATCCACTTTGCATCTGTCGTCCGTCACTGACGGTGTAGCATGACGCAATGCTTGACGAAAACCTCCCCAGTACGTACCTGCCGCCACGCGCTGTGAGCGGAATGCTAACCAATCGATAAGCATTCTTTCTAAAGCCCTCGCCTACTGTCAAGCACGACGAGGCATACTACTTCGCACAGCATGGCTCCGAGCCGGAGCCCACCTATACCTTGAAACACCCGGATCCCTCCCTGCCAGAGGGCAAGAACATCTATGCCGCCGGCCTTTTCGATGCATTCAACCCGGAAATCCTCTATGGCGAGGTCTACATCAAGCCTGAATGGACATATCCCACCCTATCACAGGAGGAGATCAGAAAGAACGGCGGTGTCGCACCCCCTCCTCAGCCAGTGCTGCCTACCGAGTTCACCATACATCTGTACGACCCTGATCAACAGGTTGTCGTGAGGCAGAAGAGCGGGTCATGGGGTGGCACCGCGAGCTACGAGTTTAGCATGCCGCAGAACACATTCCGCTTGCCTAGCGCCTCCACATTAGATCGATCGCTTAACGATCCAGCTGCCGACATCACGACCCCTAAGATCAACTTCGTGTGGAGGAGAGAAGGCAAACTGTCAAAGGATCTCTCCTGCTTCATGACCGGCAAGTCGACGGACCCGGCGAAAAAGAAGAAGAAGGCAAAGGAGCCCGATATTGCTGTCGCTTTGTTCCGTGCCCTTCACGAAGTCACCATCTACCAATCCAACCTCTTTCGAGTTGAGATGGAGGATCCCAAGGGTCTTGAGATCGTGGTTCTCCTTGCAGCATCGACAATCAAGGCCCTCTATTTCGGCCAGATCAACGAGACTTTCAACGTCGGGGATGCGGCAATTAGGAGGAGCACGGGCGGTCTTCTCGGAAGAAAAAAGTCGTTGCCTCTGAATCAGTCCCTGATGGCCTCTGGTGCTCTGCCTGCCCCCGCTCAAAGCGCCCCTCCGCCTGGACCTGCCGCGAATCTGAGACCAGCTCAGCCCTCGCGTGCAGATGCCCAACGCCAGTCCCTCCCTCCCCTCCAAACCAACTCCTACCAGAGACAAGAAGAACCCCGGCCACAACTGGACCCTCGGGCTCAGTGGGAAATCGATGCCGAAAAATCACGGATGAAGCTCGCCCAAGCAGCAGAAGCCCGCGAGCAGCGCCGCGCACAAGAGGCCAGACAGCGCGAAAAGGAGCGACAAGAAGAAGCCGAGCAGCGGCGACTCCGCAGGATCGTCGAAGCCGAGGATAAGCAGCGACGCAAGAAGGCAGCCGAGGTCGACAAAGAGACAGAGCGTCTACGTCGCAAGTACGGAACGCAAGAGAATCTCCTGCCCCAGCAGCGGCACTCCGTCCACGGCATGCTCGGTCCCTACCAGCGGCAGCCCGGGCCCTCGCGACCCACTCCGGCTCCACAGCGCGGGCCACAGCCGAATCGGCTGTCAAACGGCTTGTTTGTCGCGCAACAGGCCCCACCTCCGATGATGCCGCGCCCGCAGCAGCGCCCGCCTCAGCCAAGACCCCAGCCGTCCGGTAGTTGGCACCGGCCGGCAGTCAGCCAGAGTGCGTACTTTGGTGGTGGAGGAGAAATTAGGCCCGATGAGGGCAAAAAGTTGAAACAGCCGAAGAAGAGTTTCTTCGGTCTGAGAAGCTCGAGTGATGAAAGCAAGAAAGGGAAATTGGCGAAGAAACAGAGCAGCATGTGGTAATTCAGGTGCTCTGTAGCTACGTAACGTATTGAGTCTTAGGAAAACCCTTCGTTTGATTTTAGGAAAGGGAAAGGAAAGGACATTGGGCGGCGTTGGTTGGAATCTCATACCCGGCAAGGCTTCAGGATTCAAGGCAGGAGTTTGCCAGCATCACTTCGGTACATTATACGAAAAGTAAATACAATTACGAATGAAACATACATGCCATTCAACGAAGTTCCCGTGGTTTCCATCGTACTCGGGCTGCCGAGGCCGTTTTTTGACACTTTCGTACTCGTACCGGTGGTTCGGTGGTGGCAGGACGAAGTGGGCGGGGATCGGCGCAAGCATGGCTCGGGCCCAGGCGACCACGCGACAGCGCAGGGACGGCGCGTCATCCACCTCCACACCAACCGTACCACTTCGTCCCGTTCCGCCCGCCGGTTTATCGTCCCCAACATCGGTCTTTCTGCCATCGTTTTCGCTCCAGCTATCGGCCCGGAGAACACCACCACGCGCATCTCTCACCCATCCACACCACCTCTGCCGCGCATCGCGAAGCTGCAAGCTCCGCGATTAAAGCTACCCAGCTCCGCATCTCCTTATCGCAACGACAGCCCAACACATCCGCACCACGCCGCGCCAGACACGGAACAGTGAACAGATGTCACAACGCAAGCGTGAGTCCCGCACCGCAATATCTCTTTTCCCGACGCCCATCCTCCTCTTCCTCCTCCGTCCCTCATCCCTATCGCTCCGCACCGCACGATGACGCTCACACGAGCCCAAACAGGCACGGCCTCGGCCGCCTTCTTCGACCACCACAACCACCACCAACCAAACCCCACCTCCGCAGCCTTCGTCCCCCCCGACCCCAGCATCCCCGAATCCACCACCCTCCGCGCCTCCTCCGTCGCGACCGCCTCCAAGAAGCTCCGTGAAACCGCCGTGCCCAACGGCGCCGTCCGCTCCGCCGCCGCCCTCGCTGCTGCCGCCGCCGCCACAAAGACTCCCCCGGGCTGCGCGCTGCCCACGTCCGCCCCTCCTCCTCTCCTGAACCTCATTCCTCCACCGCTGCCGTTGCCGCTGTTCACTTCTTCGTCGTCGGGGTTAGTGGGACAGGGGGTGCAGGCGCAGCAGGCGCGTGCGCAGCAGCTGGCGCTGGAGCCGCCGTTCGAGTCGCCGGTGAAGGCGCGGCATGATGATGATGATTTGGAGAAGCAGCTGGAGAGGGGGAGGAGGAGGGTCGAGGATGAGGAGAGGGCGAGGGTGGCTGCCGCGGCGGCCAAGGCGAAGGCCACTGCGGAGGAGGGAGAGGAAGGAGGGGAGGAGGAGGATGATGCTGGGGGAGAGATGCGGCTGAAGCACTTCATGCAGATGGAGCATGAGGATCTGGCGCGGTTTACGTATCTGATGTATAAGGCGATGGTGGTGGGGTTCGGGGACGGGAAGAGGGCATTGCTGCAGGAGAGGATGCAGAGGGTGCAGGAGAGGTTGAGGGCTGGGGAGAGGGCCGGGGGGATATTTGACGAGGTGATTGCGAAGGGGGTTGAAGAGGAGGTGGAGGTTACAGAGGAGAGGGGGTATGAGGATGAGGGGTATGAGGACGATGAGGATAAGGATGGCGAGGTGGGTGAAGAAGAGGAGGAGGAGGAGGAGGAGGATGATGGGTACGAGGATTATGATGAGGGGGAGGAGATGGATGCGCGTTGGACGAACAAGAAGATTGAAGACTGGGTAAGTGGGTCGAGCTCTGTTTTCCTTTTTAGGAAATAAATTCAGCAATATCGCATCCGTGGTAACTGGAGCGCGAGAAGTCCGGGGGACGAAATCGATGATTGGGTTGGAAGCTTATTTCGCGCATATAGATACGCACGACGCCCCCACCGCGACCTACTGCTACGGAGAAGGCGCGGAGACGGTATAGATCTAGGAGACGTGCCCGTCGGGATCGCATGCGAGCGGACCAAGCCCAACAAACCTAACTTAGTTGTTGGGTCACAACGTGTACATCAGGAGAGTCATATGGCGACCATGGATAGCTGAAGCGCATATAAGATCTGGATCATCCGTTACTATTCAAGAATGGCGTTGGGTTTCATTGGGTGGTCTGCGGCGTTTTCTCGTTTTTCGCTTTTGAGTCCTGGGTCAACGAAATGGAGTAATTCGCTAGTAATCGATCTATATCCCTTCGCGAAAATTCTGTGAGTCTGGCGTCTGCAAGCGATCCTCTTCATGAATTAGTCTAATCATTCAACACACAACCAATGAACTGGCTATTTGAATGCAGTCAAATCCAAATTCACCAATGCTCCATATCTACTACAACTTCTTCCGATTTAAATATGGCCGACCACAAAAGGCGTACGTACCTTGCTCTGTAGGGTCAACATCCCTCTCTGTTTTCCACACTGATCACCTTACAGGACACAGCTCGCAGTCATCGGACGCAAGCTACTCCACCTCTCCTCAGCCAGAGTATTATGACACAGGCCAAGGCAGCACAACCGTCGGCTACTACCCTTACCCCGCCTCGCAGCCTCCAGTCACATCTTCGCTATCGTGCCCGGAGCCAGAAGTCCGACCAAGCGCCACGGAGCCTATGGCTGGACCAATCTGCGGAGGTCTCAGAACAATCTCACGCCGCAGCAGCAAAAGATTTAAAACGTCTGGGCGCAAGCGTCATTCTCAGGGTTCGCACATGCCACCAGGCTGTCCGCCAGGCTCGCCGTCGGATGGTCCTAGCGATTCCAAGAGCAACGTTTTTGGTCACGGTATGGGGTTCACGCCAATCAAGACACCGCAAATAAAAACGATGCACTGCTCTTTGTCTTACACGCCGGGGGGAGAGTTCAACATCAGCGGCAGCAACAGCGCCACCGCTACCGCTGGCACTGGCGGCCCCGTGCAGCTGCCTTCCCTCAGCGGCGGCCTCGATCCCGGGATAGAAAATTGGAACAGCACATATAGGACGACGGATACCTCAAAGTATTCCTTGCTCGAGGGGTTGAATGTGGGATGCGAGGCAGTCGAACCCATAGGTCATTCGAAGGAGGATCTCGAGAGGATGGCCCACAGGGAATTGGCGCAGTACACGTTGAAGTTGCAGGATGATATTAAGGGCATGCGGGAGGATACCGCGAGTTTGCGCACAGATCTCGACCGTATGCGGGTGGAGATTATGGGTTTGCGTGGGATGGTGTGGAACTAGAGATTTTTTTGACTTTATGCTTCACAGCTGCGAGGTAGAGGGATGATGGTGGGGGCAGATGGGTTATAGACTTATATGCACAAGTCAGTCTGACAACTTGATGTTTATTTTATATCGATCTATAATCATACTATGCCCTAATTCTCTTGGACGACTTTGAAGTGTAAAAAAGAACCGGAGTTAACTCTACACACGTATCTTCTCCGCCCTAATGCTCCCTCCTCACCTCCCTACCAACATCCATTAGGCTTAGCACATTCCTTATTGGGAAATTTGCCGTCTACAGTCCCCTCTCGCAGCCGATGGCTAGCGTGGATTCATTTTTTACTCATGTCATTGGTAGTTGAAGCTATCGTCGGGACAAGGATGTGGAATTAAAAATTCTACATACACGTCCGGACGATAGCTTCAACTACCCACATATATTATTTTTCTAAAACAGAGCTGGGGAGCCCTGCTAGTCTTCCGGCCAGCCATCGGCTGTGAGAGGGGGGTGTAGAAATGATATATGGCTGGCCGAAATAGCGCCAGTAAAAGGCGACCGTATATTGTTCGTTTTGTAAGCATAAAATGCTGTCATCAATATCGTTGATATCATGTCGCCTTGTACTATAGAGTTGGAGATGGGTGAAGTAGGTCCGTTAGTCTGGTGTTCGGGCTGGAGCCCTCAAAGCCGCAGTATGCCTTTATCTGATTTCAACAGATTATCATCTAGGTATATATATAGAAATACTACTAGGCTTCAAGAGGAAAGCAACTCCTGCGCATAATTTAGCTGACAGGTGTTATTCACCTGCGAGTAGACTCTGCGTCCACCCAATCACTATAACACTTTACTTTAGTTCTCGCCCCGCTTTCTTCCACCCTCCTCCTCATTACCTTGTATGGAGTAACAACCGGAGCACGGGAATAATATGTGTTAGCGCGCTGGCTGCAGATATAAAAAACGCCCGACCCGTCCGCCCCACATCGACGACACCTTTCTTCCTCCAACTCCACTCCTGCCAAACTCCGGCCATGACCGGAGCCACCGATGATCGCGGGACCTTCCCGCCTCGCTCAATCAAACACAAGCGTAGCGACATCAACGATAGTGGGAACAGTGGCGGCAGCGCTGAGCCCAATGAGATGCGCCTCAAGGCAGCAGGCGACCTTCAGGCTGTCCCAGGCTCCAAGTTATTTGCGGTTGAGAAAGGCGTGTCTGTAAGTTAGACGGGCTATGAATGTTGCGCCCCAAATGCTAATACTTTTCAGCGCGACCCGTTCTCTGCCGTGGTCACCCCGGCCCACACTTCCACAACAACCGGAGCTTCGTCGACGGACTCCACTGCGACCGCCGCCTTGACTCGTTTTCTTCCCGAGGCTCAGACCGAATCTGACGACTACATCAGTCCGATCGACAGGAACACTCGCCTGTTTTTCCAAGCCATTGTTGAACTTCCGGGAGAGCTTCGCAATGCTATCTATGAGGAAATCATGAAAGCGTTTATGCCACCGCAGACGTTCATCGAAAATCCTGGACAGCGCCTCGAGGATCTCACTGAAGGTCATGCCAGAGATAATCTCAAAGTTGGAAAACCGTTGCTGGAGCTTATTAAGTGCATATTGTGCTCCCCGCGCTACCGCTTACGTTCAATCAGCAAGAGAGATAAGAAGAACACTGCTCGTAAAGGCAGAAGCGAGATTCTGGTCGGTTTCCGCAATTGCGCATTGCGCGCGGTGCCCATGCTGCGCAGGGAGTTCCTCGACTTCTTCTGGAATCAGTTTGACGTGCACTTCTGTACCAGCCTTCCCGAGTTGTATCAGATCCCACACGTCTTCAACTTCTTGCAGCATATCAAGCTCATAACGTTTGATGTACACGAGATGTATCTTCTCAAACTTCTCAACAAGATGGGCTGTATCCGGCAACTTGTTGTAGCACTTGAAAAGTCGGCTTTTGTTGGCGATATCCGCATCCTGGGTTCCGCTCTTGGAGTCAAAGCCGTCGATGATACTCTGGAGAGAGTTTTGATCTACTGGAACTATGGAAACACGGCAAAAAATGCCTGTCAAGCCGTACAGCTGGCTGATAGTCCTTGGAAGCACATGATCAAGACTTGTAAGTCCGATTCCTCCCTGGAGCTTGGAAATACCTGACGTAAAAGTCTGCGATCGCACGGACGAAGAGCGCGCTGAGTCTCCCAACGCATTCCTGATTAGGCCTATGGATATGCGCTTGTCGACTCGCACCAAGGGACTTAGGTTGAACAAAAAGAAGCGTCCTGTGTATGTCACATGCCCTCAGACAGATCCAGACAAGTGCTAACATGCGTAGGATGGTCTTTGAGGGTGGCCGTACCAAACGTCAGCTTACAGACGAAGAACTTGAAGAAGTCCTCCCTAGCAGGCATATCGACCTGCTTATCAAGTCTTACCAACGCGATCGCCAGGCCCGCCTGATTACTGAGCAAGAATTCTATGTCAGGATTGCCTACTACAAAGAACGCTACCCCGACGACAAAGGTCTCCTTACTAACTACTAGAGATGCCAAGTAGGGGATAGCGGTTTCATTTATAAGCGATTAATGGGCATGTATTGTTGAATCAGAGCCTGCTGGTTTCGTACGTGATGATGGGTGTGTACGGCTTGCCGCACCCACTTAGGCAATACAAGCCACAGTCTGAATGTTCTTGTATTATTATTAGCTCCGATCTCTCTTCCGGATCACCGCTTCAACTATCTTAAGTTGGGCTATAGCTAATGCGGTGGGTGGCTAGTGTTGTATTGGCATCGCTTGTAGGAAAACTTAGATATTTATGGTCTATGAAGCAAATTATGGAATCTCAGCGGCAGTAATATGATAGAGGAGTAGTAAGACTCGTTTCTGGCGCATCTTGGACCGGAATGGGGGATGTAGAGACGAAGCTGCGGGAAGTGTTATCGAAGAGGGAAGACTGCAATTGTGCGGTGCGGTCAGGATGTTGAATACCTAGGGAATGGGAACGAGTAGCGCTACTTGCAATGTCTACAGCGCGACTTGAAGCTTCTGCCTGGCTCTCCATGCGGCTGCTTAATCAGCTTCTCGTTGGGGGACGGCCGACCTTCCTGCTGTTTTGGGCAGCGGCCGGGTCAACGCCGGCAACGACTTTTTTGCCGAGCCCGCCTGCCTGCCCTGTTCATAAACTCAGATATTCTGCGACAACTTCACTCTCCTCCGTCACCTCAAAATTTTCAAGCCGTCTGGCTGCGACTCAAAGACACAGATTCAAGGTAGGTTCATGCTGCCCAACATATCCAGAGTTTCCGACACCGACTCTTGAGCTCAAGCTAACAAGTTGTCAGCTTGATCTCATCATCAAAGCGACGTGACTCCTCCACCTGCGCATGTAAGTGCACGAATGCTGAGCCATCCGCCTAAGCACAGCCAGCATCTGCGCGCCACGCAGGATCTACTCTTGGTGATAGCTTTTGAGCTGACAGTCCGCGGACAGTGCGATTACTACACCATGTCGGCTCATCGTGACACGCGCAATGACGACCTCCCAAGAGAGCCTGCGACCTACCTGCGACCTCCCCCACCTCCAAGCGGGCTTGCCGGCGACCTACAGCCCCGCGACAAGTTCCAGAGAGCGATCAAGCTTCTCGAAGCCCACGAAGCAGGTCAGTGTTATCTCTCTTGACGCACCGTTTTGTGAAGTTACTGACCAACCAGTAGAGCGCGACAAGTCGGAGAATGATCTGCTCAAGCGAACTCTTGAGTACTCTCAAGCCAATGAGAGGCTCAAGCGCGACAACACTGCTCAGGCCGAGCGAATCCGTGATCTGGAGCGGATGTTGAACCTTCCCCCACCTGGATTCAAGCATGCCGGCGACTGCGATGGGCGTAGTGCTCACTTCGCAAGCGAACACTTTCCGCACATATGTGCGAGCGACCCGCGACTCTTTGTCAAGCTCAACCACCTGGCGACCGTCCCAGAGCCAGCTTCACGTCATGGGCTGCTTCCAAGCGAGCGACCGCGACAGGACTGGAGCGAGGGCGCTCCACCAAACGTGTGCCACATGGGCACTGGTGGTGCGGACCGTTTCTGCGCGAAAGAGCACACGACGTGCCCTTTCTGGCACTTCTGCGACCTCCCGGACCATGTCTACAGGATGGGAAGTGAGGCGTGGAAGCGAGGATACGAGCGTCGGAAACGCGACAGGATGCTCGACCGCGACCAAAAGGCTGGAGGTAAGTCAACTATCCATAACGAGCGAACCAAGTTCAGTGGCTAATAAGTTCTCCTACAGGTAAACGCCGTCGTGACGAGGAGTCGATCTATGGTCGGGGCGACAGCTCGAAGAGGCGATTTGGTGAGGGGCGATAAATGCGATCTGGTCTTTTCATTATGGTGGCATGGCAAGGTGAACGGCGATCTGGTGGTGGGCGACAAGTGGAACTGGCAAGCTCTTGCTTGCGATCTGGTCTTTTCACTATGGATGGAATAGCAAGGCGAACGGCGATCTGGAATGTTTTGCTATCGCTTGCTTTAGCAATGCGAATAGCGATCTGGATTCTAATTCGAGCTACAAATGATCATGAACTTGCGGTTCACTTTACACTTACATTTAATAATGGTGACCTTCGAGCCAACAGAAGCCGTACGTTCAGTGATATAGTCGACAGAATTGGAATATGCGCTTCACTGCACATAGATCGAATGAGAAGAACGAAACTCAAATATGCACATATAACTGGAGTATGCTACTGCTGTTGGAGACCCGCTGACTTCCTGATGCCACGGTGACACGACGAAAGCAGACGCATCATCATCCATCTGCGCCGTTCAGTCTTCTTCTTCTCTCCGCCAAATCCACCCTCCTCCGCAGACGAGTCTTCCGTCGACCCGGAATCCTCTACCCTCTCCTTCCCAACCACCCCCACCACCGCATCCTCCTCCCCGCTCCTCTCCTCCCCACTGCCATCCTCTACCTCTACCCCTGCCTCCCTCCCACCCCCACCACCACCAAACCGCTCCCTCAAAAACCCCACCAAAGCATCCACATCCGCCCTCGTACTCGCCGCGCCCAAACTCACCCGCACCACCCCCGTCGCGCGGCCCTGTATCACGCCCACACTCCCGTCACTACACCGCAGTCCTTCCCGCTCGTACAGCGCCCGCAGCTGCGCCGCTTCCCACCCTAGATACCGCGCGGCGCCGCCCGGGTTGCACAGGCTGCCGCTGCGCACGTAGATGCGGCGCGCGTCGGCGGCGCGCTCGACGGCGGCGGGTGGGACGAGCGTGCGGCCGTCGCGGTGGAGGACGTTGAAGGCGAGCATTGGGCCCTGGAGGCGGGGGTCGGCGAAGGCGGAGTGGTCGTTGTAGATGGTTAGGAGCGGGGAGGAGGGGGAAGAGGCATGGCGGAGCGCGGAGAGGGAGGCGTGCAGGTAAGCGGTCAGGGCGGAGGTGTGGGCGCTGATGCAGCGCATCGAGGTGTAGAGGCGGGCGTGCGTGGCGAGGGCGGCGGAGAGGGCGATGATGCTGTGGAAGGGGAGGGTGCCGTCTTCGAGGTGGGCATGCGGAGGGGACGATGGCTTTTTGGCGTGGAAGGGGGCGTCGTTGCCGGTCGTGACCATGTCGACGGTGCCGCCGCCGAAGTAGCGGCGGGAGGAGAGAATGGTGGGGAGGGCGGAGGGGTTAGTGGTGCGGATGATGAGCGCGCCGAGGTCTGGGGAGCCGAAGATCTTGTAGAAGCTGAGGCAGGTGAAGTCGGGGGCGTAGGCTGGGTCGCTGAAGTCCAGGGGAGAGGTGGTGGCGAGGGCGGCGGCGTCGAGGAGGGTGTAGACGTCGGAGGTGTGCGGGGAGGCGCGCATGTCGGAGGGCCAGGAGAGAGGGAGGCGGCGGCCGGTCATGTTGGATTGGCCTGGGTAGGCGAAGAGGCGGAGTTGCTTTCCCGTTTGCCTTTTGGATGTTTTGTTGCTACCATGGATCCAGGCTTCGACTTCTTGGTCGGAGCTGAAGCAGTGTTGGCCGCCGTCTGCTAGTTCGCGGATTCCTACGAGGGAGTTGTGGGCGTCCTGGTGGTAGCCGTACCAGAATTTTCGGCGTTGGCATCTCGACAGGCGCTGCGTGGCGTCGCAGTGATCTTTGAAGCAGTCCACGACAAGCTTCATGGCGGCAGTTGCGTTGGCGACGAACACCAAGTCGAAGTACTTGGGGTCAGCGTTGAAGAATCTTAGCACTTGCTCTCGTATCTCGTCGACACGACGCCCGGCTAATGCGGACGGGGCGCAGGCTGAATGTGGATTGCCGTAGAGGTTGGTCGAGAGGTCTGCGGCTGCATCTTCGAGGAGGGATTTGGCGGGAATCTAGGTTTTGTGAGTATTATTTGAGGCTCTTGGGTCTTTGCTTAAGGTTTCCCAACCGCTGATCCACCATAGTCGAGGTAGGTCACTCCTGGAAACCATCAGCGACTGACCTATTACTGAGGGGAGTGAGGTGATGTTGAAGTCTTTGACCAGCTGCAACGGTATACGGGATTGTACTCGATGAACGTATCCGGTTGTCTACATTCCGAAGTGGAGACCTTGTGACATACCTTTTAACGAGGGATATTCTATGTCTCGAAAGCCCTCTATCTTGCTATTGTACGCATCTAATCCACTGCAAACCGAGGGTTTCATCTTGGAGGTCTAAGAAGCAACGAAATGACCTCTATCTAAGAGGTGCGGAGACGATCTGATTAAATTGGAGATAGACAGACTTAAAAGACCAATGAATAGTGGAGCGGCTTAATCGGATTTGATTCCAAGTGCCTCCAAAATGGATCGGCCTCACTGATTCAGGATTTGGGGGCGAAAAGAAGAGCCGAGAAGGGAATTCAAAATCTTCCACAACATGTTTCCCTGGAAGTACGGCAATATGGGTAAATAGCATGAATTTCGTCCGCACGAACCGGCGGAGATCCGTAGGCATAACAAGGCAGCCGTTGCGCAAGCGCGCTCGGCGGTTCGACCAGAGAGGAGATAGAGAGTCCTGACCAACAGGTCTGCGCATTGAGGCGAAGGTGGGGCAAGTAGTCCAAGCCACAATGCTTAGTATTCATGGTCAAGTCAAACCATGGCAGGCCCAATGGTGGGAGGCCAGGAAAGTTGGTCCGGACAGCATAACATTATAGGTCATGGGAATCAAGATAGTCCAGCGTCTGAATGGCCCGAGGAAGGTAGCGAATATGCAAAGCCTTACGGCGCATGGTGGTCCAGCCCAGGTGGGTCATTTCAGCTGCGGCTGAAACGTTGCGCCTTTCTCTCTGGTTACGAGCAGTTTGACGAGAAAATCCCGTTTTCACACCGGTTGGCGTGCCGTGGCAGGTGTGGCGCTGAGGCCAGACTGCGGATTCATTACACCAGTTGGGCGGGGAGCACCAGAATAGGCGCGAAGGATCGCTCGCTTCTCCACCTTGGCTGCTACGCGAGGATGTTGAGGCAGGCGTGCATCGGGGATCGACGGAAGCATGTAGTTATTGGTTACACGTGTGAAAGGCAGGCTTTCCTGAAATGGCAGGCATGATTACGAGTGCTGAGATGATCGGCACGCACTGCCTTGCCGTGTCCAATGTTTCTCTTATATTCAGCTTTCACGAGTGGAGTAGAGGTCAGCGTAGCGTCGGTTGAGTAATGAAGCGGAGGTCGGCGACAAGACGGGCAAAAGCTTCTGGAAGTCGGCGACCAGACAAAGCTAAGATAGCCGCCCTGCGCTAGTGAATTTTGACGTGGAGGCGGCGCAAGCGCAGGATCGATGATGGACGATGCACGAAGATGGAGGCGCCATTGGGGGCGACGTCGCCAAAAATTGCAGGCACCAGCGGCCGCGCCAAATCCTACCCTGGACCCTGAACCTCACCAACCTTCGCCCGGCGACCACAATCTCGTGCCGTTTGTCCACGATTCCCCGGCACCACCATGTCTCACAACCCCGTTGCTCCTGCGTCGCGGATCTCGCGGATGGGACCCGCCAGCCCACGTGCAGGGTCTCTCCTGCGTTTGATCACCTCGTGCCGGCGCCCGGGTGCCTGTCAGAGCCTCACCTGCACGTCTATCATGCATGGCGATGATATCAGCAGTAGATTCAGCCGTTCGACACCACCTCTTCAAATTTTAGCCGAATCAGACCGAGTGAGATGGCCGGTCAGTTCCGCAGCCACAATGACCGGCGCGACCTTTGCGTTCACAGCATTTTCCTCAAATGCCCCGTGTCGTCGATGCGCTACTTGATGGCAGATCTATAGCATCGGCGTACATTATCAGTACTACCACCACGTCACTGGCCGTGTGACGGTAGGTCGCCGTTCACTTGGCCCCCATCCGTCAACATCAAATCCGCCCCATCCGCTAAGGTTGGCTAGTCTGGAGCTAGCCTTCTGCAACAGCTCTTCAAATCTGCACCCCACCCTCTTCCCAGTGACTGCTGCAAAATCTGCAACATCCGTCTCAAGCCTCATCATGTCTGACGCATCCTGCAATACCCCAACTAAAAATTCCGAGTCCATAACAATGGATCCCACTCAAGCGGCTCCCGATGTAGAGAAGGGCTCGGTTACTGGCTATGCTGGATTGGCAAACAATACAGTCGCCAGCTACAGCTGGGACAACGTCACTGTCACTGTCAAAGACCGCCAAACAAAATCACCTAAGCAGATCCTGTCATCTGCCTCTGGCATCGTCAAAGCTGGCGAGCTCCTTGCTCTCATGGGCCCCAGGTACTACTCCACTCCTTAATTTGGAAATTCCATCCTTTGAACTGACAAATAACAGTGGTTCTGGAAAGACGACACTGCTAAATGTATTGGCTCACCGCGATGCGACCTCGGGTGCCCGCGTGGATAAGTCACTATACGTCAACGGCCGAAACGTGCCACTACAGAAGTTTCGCAAGCTCTCGTCATTCGTCGAGCAGGAAGATGCTCTTTTGGGAGCTTTGACTGTTGAGGAGACAT
Source organism: Lasiodiplodia theobromae (assembly GCF_012971845.1). Classification (NCBI taxonomy): domain Eukaryota; kingdom Fungi; phylum Ascomycota; class Dothideomycetes; order Botryosphaeriales; family Botryosphaeriaceae; genus Lasiodiplodia; species Lasiodiplodia theobromae. The sequence continues at coordinate 607,392 of NW_023336409.1, read as the reverse complement.
TGAACTTCGCAGCCAAACTCTCTCTGCCGAGGTATTTATTATCTCACTGTGGGATTGTTACCCCTTTTTCACTAATGCATGCGCAGCTCTGTGACAAAAACTGAACGCCTTGCCCGAATTCAAGCTCTGATGGGCTCCTTTGGTCTTCGAAATCAGGCAAAGACTCTGATCGGTACACCAATCCGCAAGGGCATCAGCGGCGGACAGAAACGGCGTGTGAGCGTAGCATCCCAGCTCATCACGAGCCCCAAGATTCTGTTCCTGGATGAACCTACCAGTGGACTGGATAGCGCGGCAAGCTATGAAGTCATCTCATTCGTCCGCGACATTGCACGCGAGAACAACGTGAGTAAACATCTTGCCACGACAAGTACAAGCTAACGATTATCACTAGTTGATCGTTATTGCTTCTATCCACCAGCCTTCGACTTCGACGTTTGACCTGTTCGACAAGTTGTTGCTGCTCTCACAAGGAAAGACCATCTACAATGGCCCAATCACTACCATGAGCCACTACTTCGCGGCCTTGGGCTACCCTATTCCTGTGTACACAAACCCTGCCGAGTTCATCATTGATCTGGTCAATACGGACTTTGCCCGTGATCGCGGCAAAGCGGACCAACAGCTGAGAGACCTACAAGGCAAATGGAGCGGCTCAGACCAGGCCAAGGAGATTAAGGTGGACGTCGAGAATGAGGTCAATGACGCTACCAGATCGGGCGACGAAAGTTCCTCTGAGCAGACAGGCACTGCCAACCCGCTGCGGATACCCCTGACCCTTACCCACCGTTCCCTCATCAAGAGTTACCGGGACGTCATTGCTTACGGCATCCGCATTGCTATGTACATGGGCCTCGCCATCCTCATGGGCACTGTATGGCTCAGGCTTAATACAGAACAGAAGAATATCCAAGCTTTCACCAACGCCATCGTAAGTTCTTTTCCTTGCCCAAACTATACCCTTACCTGACGATTCCCATCACAGTTTTTTGGCGGAGCCTTCATGTCCTTCATGGCCGTCGCCTACATCCCCTCCTTCCTCGAGGACCGCGCTCTCTTCGTCAAGGAGCGCGCCAACGGCCTCTACGGACCCACCGCCTTCATGGTCGCCAACTTCATCACCGGCGTGCCCTTCCTCTTCATCATCACCATCGTCTTCTCCGTCATCTCCTACTGGCTCTCCAACTTCCAGCCCACCGCCACCGGCTTCTGGAACTGGGTCATGTGGCTCTTCCTCGACCTGCTCGCCGCCGAGTCCCTCGTCATCCTCATCTCCGCGCTCGCCCCCGTCTTCGTCATAGCGCTCGCGGCGACGGCCTTTGCCAACGGCTTGTGGATGAGCGTCGGCGGCTTCATGGTCGCGCCGAAGGATTTGAACGTCTTTTGGAGGTACTGGGCGCACTATTCGGATTACCAGAGCTACGTGTTTCAGGGGATGATGGTGAATGAGTTTGAGCATAGGACGTACAGCTGTGGTCAAGACTGCAGGTGCATGTACGCGAGTGAGCTGGAGGATCAGTGCAAGATTGCCGGTACCGCAGTGTTGAGGTCGTATGGTTATGCGACGGATAAGAAGGGCGAGTGGGTTGGCATTCTGATCGCCATTGTGTTTGCGTATCGGCTACTGGGGTGGGTTGCGTTGTATTTGAGGAAGACTTGAGAGGACTTTTGTGGTCTACGGAAGATGTTCCACGTTTTTGGGGAGCTGGAGCGGACGTCTGGACGTGTTTGTAGATTTCTTTTTTTCTTTTTTTCACAGAACGTGTTAATTTCGCTCTTAGAAATTCTATGGTCAACATAAAGTTTAATTTCTTCATTTCTGGGCTTGTGACGAATGCTTGATAGTCCTGAATCGACTACCATCCTTTCAATCACCTTGCTTAGCTCCGAGCAAATAACTGGTCTTTCACGGAGAGCAGTTCGAGCGTAGTCGGCGATACACATTGGCTTTTTTCGGCGCTGTTGTCCTACAGTAATGGCGCGTCAAATAGCCAGTTGAAGCCAACGTCCGGACGTAGATGTGAATTTTAAAATTATACAAAAACACCCGGAACTTAGCTTCAGATGCCCTCGCAAGTGACCATATTTTCACATCATAAATAGGGTCTTGGGTAATTCCTCCCTTCTTGTTCAGCTCGGTCTTAGGGGTATAGTGGCCATTGAGCCACTCTGTTCAGTCCCATGGGCCACAACCTTCGTGCTCCTACTTGACGAAATGTTAGTATTGCCGCATCACCCCATTCACATACGTGCTTTGCAGTTGTGTAGAAGCATAATAGGCACTAAAATAGTAGCTAAAGTATATAAGCCAGGATATCTGAAGGAAAGATTTTGTAGCATGGAAATGATTTAAGCATTTAAGTCGTTCCTCCAATAGGACCGAGACGCTCAAACGTTGGAGGCTGCGTTGAAGGTTGCGTTTGTTCCATCATCTTCCACTCCACTATCTTCGGCCCGTCTTCGAAAGCATATACACGTCCCGATTGTGTGGAAGCTATGGGGGAAACTGGAAGAACTCCGTCCATTTCTGTGACCGATCCCGAAAGCCACCGTGACGTGTCTGATGCCCAATACGCTATATGTACGCCGCCAGTTGATCGAGTGATCAAGACTTGAATTCTGACGACTCCGTTCACTACTTGCGACATGGCTGCAAGCCGGGCTCCGTGGTCTGCAGTTATGCTGGCTAAACCGACCAGATAAAATTACAAGTCAGGGCTGTGGCTGTTCGAAGGTAGTTGCTACGGGGTAAAACTCACATCCGAGGTTGAGACTATTGGACCACTTCACATCTCTGCCTTTGTACATTTCAACCAATGTATTCTGGCTGAAAAAGTAGAAGGCCAAACGCGGGGTGTCCGACTCCCAGATGAGCGGGACTGGTGCGGTAGCCATAGCTGTTCCTGCATCATTCTTGACTCCTTTTGGAAGAAAGGTGCTATCCTTCACAGCGAGGTCGGTAGAGTCACCATTAATCAGAGTTATGGTGTGTAACTCCCCAGTCCGTGCTTGGAAGAATAGAAGGTCTGAAGGATCACAGGTTCGGTTGTCGCACTGAGGATTCCATAGCTCGAGATGGGTGATGTCGCTCGGCGTCGTGCTGTTGTCAAAGGTGTTGAGACTGCGCCACTCGGTCGTGGTCTGGTTTCTTGCCCAGAGAGCCCGGATGACACTTGAATTGTCGACGAAGAAACAACGAAAATCGGCCCCCTTTTTAATCTGGTTTTGATTGTTAGTGTGAAAGTTCATGCACAGTTAAAGTTTCCATAAACATGAGCCACTTAGTCTCAAAACTCACCGCATCGCCATCAAGTATCCAGTTATTAGCAGCAATGGGCGTTCCATTTTTTGGATAGATCACGTTCTCACTACCTTTGTCTGAAACCGGGGAGGGTGTCCAACTATCGGAAGAACTGTTCCAGTCTGTCATCCAGATTCCCAGAGAGTTATCCTGATAGTAAACTTGCGAGTGCTCTGCACCACTTGGATCTGTGTAGTTTGCTGCCGCAAGGTCTGAATTGGGAGCAACGCCGCGTTTATAAGTGTCTTGCTGGGAGCTCTGTTGGTCCGACTCCGTATGCCGGTTAACACCGACGCCAACCCCGACGGCGACACCAACAAGGACAAGGGTAGCCAGTATAACTAGGATCCAGAAAGTTCTTCTGCGGATGCCACAGATAGTCCTTTTTTGAGTTTCATCGATGGCCACCTCGTTTTCCACTTCGTTTGTGACTTCCTTTCCGCTCAAGTTAGTTACCTCTGGTGCACCAGTGTCGGGGATCGTCACAGGAAGGGTTGAAGTTCCATCGACCTCCAGCGTGCTGTAAACCTCTGATTGATCTCCGGACATTACAGTTGCTAAGTTGCGGATGCCAGGATTGAACGAGGATTAGAATGAAGGACAGGCAGTCAAACGGGTGATGATCAGTCCTCCTTTTCTTGCCTGCTGCGCAAGGCTGTGGGTTTTGTTCTCCTCTCCTCTTGGCAAGGCATACAGGGCGACAAGTAAGCTCGGGACATAATCTGCCTACGCGAATGCGAAGTAGTGCAGAAAAAAGCAAAGAGTCGGTGAACTGGCTTTTCTTCACTGCCGACTCCTACAGGGATCTAAATGACTTGCATTAGCCGTGCCCTTTGAAATACTTTTCAGTTTTCTCTCCCCTAATTTTTTCCAAGTTTGTCGTCTCTTTCAATGCCCTCGCCGGTGGCCGTATTAGCACCAACTACCTATCTACACTTTCAAAGCCTTCTTATTTCATCTCATTTCCTTCTCTTGCACCACTCACTATCGCCGGCCATTTCAGCTTCCTGTGTACGCCACTCGCCCGTCCTACCATGATCCCAGCTTTTCCGTCCAATGATCCCCGCATTACGCGTCGACGGGATGCATAACAATCTCTACTGAGCCACACTACTTAGTTACACAGCTTGACATAAGCGGATGGCTGCCTTCCCGACTTTCTCTGCAGGCCCCCGCTCCTGCTCTTCCCGCTTACAGCCTTATATCGCGTCACACTTAAGATTTGTGCTGCTACTACTACGACTGCTGCTGCTGCTGCTGCTGCTGCTACTGAGCAAGAACTCTCGATCGCCCCTTTGCATTGGAACGTGAAAATTTACACTGGCGAGGCCGTTGGCCACGGCATGGGATGGCGATAAAGAGTGATACGAAAAGCTATGCGCGCAGCAACATTCCGGGCGTCAGCTCACTGCCGTGCTTGCGGAAAGTTCCGCTGTGAAACTGGGACGTTTTCTCTGTTTCTGCTGTAGTTCACTCTGCCACACCTTGACCATTCCGACCTCTCTACCCCCGGTTTGTGGGCTGAACCCCGTCGACATCATAATCGAAGATTCGTAAGACCTTGTGTTGAGCTAACAAATATGCTGAGGAGCGTTGAATTCTAGAGCTGAAAGCGAAGGACGTGACACGGTAAGTGCATGGCGAAGAATATAGCGATGACTAACCGAGTAGAAGATGGTAAAACGTAAGCTCGTTTGCTGGCTCATCACGGTCCTACTGCTGACCCGTTTAAGCCTTATACCTGTCTTATTTAGGTGTCACTCATTGGTCAGGGGAGTATCCCAATGTCTCACAGGTTTGGTTTCCATAATGAGAAGCTGAAAACTCTCTGACGATAACAGAAAAGGTAGAGATGCTAAGATCAGAGAAAATAATTGAAGCATCCAGGGAGAAACTCCGAAAAAAGGTCGCGTAGCCTTTCGCTTCTCTTTCTTTTTCTTATCCCTCTGCCTCTGCCTCTGGTGATACCCCTGCACCCTTTGCGAAACTTGCTACCGACGCCACTTTGAAAGTGGCCACTTCAAGAATCTGCGGATATCTTTGACTATCAGCCACTAATAGTGCTCATCGCTAGGCAGCAGGCGCTTGATTTGCCGCCTCAGCAATGCATGGACCCTTGTCCTGGTGCCTGCATGGAATCGTTTGGTAGGTGAAAATAGCCCCGCTCTGTGGAACATGTAGTTACCCGGCGCTGGGTAAGAGACTACTCCCGTAAATCGGAAAGTGACTGGAGTATCGTTGCCGCCCGTGTACGACAACCATTGGCTAGGGGGTTATTGCGGCTAATTAGCCCAGTATAGGCCGGAGTTGCAATCCCTCTCTATAGATAATTATGCATTAACCGTTACCAAAGTCTTGACGCAAGCACATATTGATTGCCTTTTTGGGTCAATTCTCCAAACTCCCCTTCTTCCCTGGAAATACTTACGTCTTCTCTCTTAGTCGAACAACGCCAGAACCTTCGCACCATCGTTTCGCACCTTTCCAGGTCTAATATTCTCCCCTTACAGTTCCCCGATCTTGGGTCATATGTGTCCTTCTATGAACGGCTCAACTTCGTCCAGATGCCCTTTGAGGACAAGGATCTACAGGCTGTATGGAGTGGAGCCATGAAAAACAAAGTGCCAGCCGCTCTCACGAACGCGGCCCAGGGCTACGTTTGGGCGGGTATTCAGGCCATGAATTCGGAAACACGTATGCACATGGTCGACTTCTGAAGTGTAAATTTCCGATCTACTTCAAGGGTAATACCTGGGGTGGCAGGTTTCGCTATCTGCACAATTGCAGTTCCAGTGGATCCAAGCACTGATACTGACACACTGCCACGAAACAGAACTTCATCAGCGTCCGCAACGACTTCTCCGACCTCCACGAAAAGATGCAGTACTACCTCTCCAACCCCGCCACCACCGCCCGCATCGCCAACAACTCGGTCGCCACGTTCCGCGACCGCTACCTGACCCCTGCTGCCGAAGCGTGCTACTGGCGCCGCCTGATCCGCGCCTGGGCAGAGGTGCAGGCCTTCTCGCCGGAGGCATACGTGGACGTCGCGGCGCCGGACGGCAGCGTGTGGAAGAAGCAGCGAGGCGTGGATTGGGAGATCTTTGCGCATCCGGACCCGAACTTTCCTTTCCGTTTTCCGGAAGGTCGGCATACGTGAAATCGGTTTGGTGTTGGGTTAAGTGGGGAGACAGGGAAGGGAGGTGTCAGAAGATGGTTGGGTTTCTGTCGGCGTCTTCTTCGAGTTGAGTTGATCCGTTGTGATTTGTGGCACACGTGCGCAGAGTTCTTGATTGCCAGGTTGCTGAATGCCGTTTGGTGTAGCAATCAGCAAGGGTGGTTTAGTAGCACTTACTTTAAATTGTTCTTGTAGACTCAATCACTGTAGGAATAGTTCGGTAAGGCTTCCGGTCTATAGTAAGCGGTGCTATAGAACAAGTAACTTGAAACTTTGGTCACGATTGTGTCAGGGCATCAGCCGCCGGGTAGACACGTTGTATTTGACCAAGACCTGAGATGATCGAGGGCATTGTGTTGAGCTCGTAGCTGGTAAACTGTGAACGTAGCTGTGTAATTGCATCTCTATGCACAATCCCAGCCGTGTCGACAGCCAAGTTTCAATCAACTGGAAAGGCTGAAGGTACAGGAGGATACCTACTATGGCCTAAGATAATTATAGAAGTTCCGCACCCACGCTGTCCAATTGAGTGTACTTCAACACTTGTAACTCGATTCCAGCAAGCTCAAATGCCTCACGAATCCCGATTTCTTCCGGTGGACACCAGGGTTTGGCTCTGTATATTAAGTCTGGCCGAAATTTAGTGTCGTGGTTTTCGCGCACGCATACGTGTTTCAACGACGAACATATTTCTCTTTTATTCCGAGCTATCTGCAGGAGCCAGAGTGCGTCGATGGCATCACATTCCTGCATCGGGTCGGCATTGTTGAGTGCATTTAGATGACTTTCAAGACGGAAGTTTACTTTTTTTTTTTAGTCTGCGGATGGATGAAATGCTCCGTTCTGGTGTACTTACTTTTAAGATACTCGAGGCTTTTCGGTAAGCAGCTAGATATGTCGTTCTTCTCCAGAC